>NW_005071881.1:0-430 GCF_000277835.1 Geospiza fortis | reverse complement strand
ATCCCCAATTTCAATGACAAATCCCGATTTCCCCAGGAAAAATTCCCCAATTTTGATTATGAAATCCCCATTTTTCCCATGAACAATCCCCATTTTTTCCTGGGATAAATCCCCAATTTTCAGTACGAATCCCCATTTTCCCAGGGTAAATTCCCATTTCTCAGGAAAAATTCCCATTTTTCTGGGGTGAATTCCCAATTTTCCCTGAACAAATCCCCAATTTTGATTACAAATTCCCATTTTCCCATGAAAAAATCCCCAATTTTGATTGTAAAATTCCCATTTTCCCATGAAAAATTCCCATTTTTCTGGGACAAATCCCCAATTTTGATGATAAATCCCGGTTTTCCTGGGATAAATCCCCATTTTTCCCCGGACAAATCCCCAATTTAATTACAAATTCCCATTTTTCCCATGAGAAATCCCCAAT
>NW_005071880.1:0-430 GCF_000277835.1 Geospiza fortis | reverse complement strand
AGAATTCCAGAGAATTCCACAGCAACATTGGTGTTCTGCATTCAGCAAAGCCAAACACATCCTCACCTCCAGCATTTCTGACCTTGGCACAAGTGGGAAGACACCCAAGGCAATCTCTGTTCCTCATCTCCCACACTGGGCAGCCAATTAATGAGCCCAATTAACAGGCTCAGGCCTCAAGGATTACATGTATTGGGCACAGTGCACCCTCAGTGCAGAGGGCACAACCCTGCACAGGAATTTATTCCTGACAATGAAGAGGCCGGGAAATTGCTGGAAACATCTGAGGTAAGAAAATTCTGCATTGGGCACATCCTGAAGGGTGAGGGAGTTTCAAACCCCCCAAGCTGCAGGTGGCACCCCAGTGGTTGCAGGATGGGCCCCAGGGCTCTCCTGAAGTGTTTGGGAAGGGGAGATCAATGTCTCTCAT
>NW_005071879.1:0-430 GCF_000277835.1 Geospiza fortis | reverse complement strand
AAAAAAAAAAGCTTAACTCATTACTTATATCTAGGTTCTACTTTGGTCATAAAACTGCATCCACTTGGTTCTGGTTTCTGGTACCTTACAGCTTTGTGTTTTCAAACTAATCCTTGGGAATTGCCTAAATTGCCCACTTCATGAACAAGTGAAGAACATGTGAGAAACTCTGGATTTTTTTATCTTTTCATGTCATGCATGTACCCCATGATCACAGAACTCCCACTGCTATTTGTACAGTATTTACAGGGTTAGGAGAGACAAGTCCTTTCCTCATAACACGTTTCCTGAAAATACAGCAGTTCTATGGCAATGTAGTTCTACACGTGTTATAGGAGTTGTGGAGGATTTTTATGTCATCTACACAAGCTCATGAGTGGAGCCCATGATAAATATTCACTACTTATCGATTTCTCTGGGTCTGGATTGA
>NW_005071878.1:0-430 GCF_000277835.1 Geospiza fortis | reverse complement strand
TATTCACACAATGCTGTCATTTTTCTGTGGTGTTCAACTTATCAGCCTCTATTTTAAAGACTACTTGTGCTAGAATCATGTTTACCCTCCCTCTGGGCAGTACTTTGTATTTGAAGGTGCTGCTGAAGGTAAACCAACCTCCTCCTTTGACATGGAACTTGCATTTAAACAGATTTTTTGAAACACTGCCTATCTTTTCTGAAGTCTGTTGAATTTCACAGTGTTCTGCAGATAATGGTATTTCCATCTTGCCTAATTTCTGCACATAAACAGGTCTTAAACTGTTCACAGTGGGAAGACAGGAGCTAAAACACCTTCCAGCTTTTGCTTTTTCAGTTTTCTCTGTGTAAAAAGGCAAATATCCAATACTTTATTTACTCCTGAGAGGATATCTTCCCTGTCTCTGTCTGCAGGGAGGGCTCAGAGCAGG
>NW_005071877.1:0-430 GCF_000277835.1 Geospiza fortis | reverse complement strand
TGCCCAAGAAGACCGACAGCCACAAGGTGAAAGCCAAGTAAATGCTCGGTGAGGCTCGTCACTAAACAAAGGCTCTTTTCAGAGCCACCCACGTTCCTCCTAAGAGGCTGATTCGCTGCCGATTTGGTTACCTTGAGTTGTATGTGATAGGAACACGTAAGTTGTCTTTTCTTAGAGTCTTCATGCTTTTCTTCGTTTCAGTTTTCCGGTTCTTTTTTGGACGTTGTCTTTAAGCTGGTTTCATTTTTCTTCACGTATGTTTTTGTTTTCGAGGTGAATTTTCGTCTATGCCTTTCGTTTATGCCTTTTTAGAATTTCTTAGCTGAATAACGCGTTGACGTTTTCAGTGTATTAACAGAGGGAGGTATGGGCTTTATAAAGGTGCAAATATCCCGTGTCCTGACCAGCCAGCTCCGTATTTGCTGTAAGG
>NW_005071876.1:0-430 GCF_000277835.1 Geospiza fortis | reverse complement strand
TCCCTGGAAGTGTTCAAGGCCAGACTGAATGAGGCTCTGAGAAACCTAATCTGTTGGAAACTGTTTCTGCCTATAGCAGGGAGTTGGAACTAGATTGTCTTTAAGGTCCTTTCAAAACCAAACCATTCTGTGAGTTTGAGTCCTCCAAGTCCCCTCAGCACTACAAGTAAAAGGCATTATCTGCTGGCCATCAGCCCAACATCAAGACATCAGAGACATGTCAGAACAGGCTCTCAGCCTGAGGTGAGATTGGTGCCTGAAGGGAACATTTTTACAAATGTTGAGTTAGCAGAGCATAATATCTTTGGTATTCTGATATTTCCTATTAATAGACCAGGGACCTTGGTATTGCATATACAATTCTGCTCAACCTCATCAAGATGCATTTTTTTCTGCTTGAATCACAGCAAGATGTGTTTTGTAAAAAAAA
>NW_005071875.1:0-430 GCF_000277835.1 Geospiza fortis | reverse complement strand
TTTTTTTTTGGTATGTGTGTGTTTTTTTCTTTTAAACAACAGCTTTTTCTATGCAACAACAGTTGTGAGCAGTGTCAATTCAGCACCTCGACACTCTCTACATTTCAACAGTTTCTGAACTGAGAATGCATTAAAAGCTAGAACTACCATAAGAAATGCAATATTGCTTCTAGTTTATGAAAAACTAAGCCCTTCTGAAAGCATAGTAGTGTGTGTAAGCAACACATGCTTGAGAATAACCTGTTCATTCAGACTTGTATCTGTTGGGGTTTATTTACAGAGCACTGCTCCAGAGATCTTCTGGCTGATGAAGACTGGTCTGCTGATCAGCTGTTCTAATGGAGTGTATTTTCAGCTCAAGGAGCATAACACACCAAACCCAAACCTGTGACATTTGAAGGCACACCTAGAAATGCCAGTGGCTGAGAAT
>NW_005071874.1:0-430 GCF_000277835.1 Geospiza fortis | reverse complement strand
TTAGTGGTTTTGGACTAAAACAGTCAAATATACTGACCTCTGCAGAGTACTTGAGAGGAAAAAAGGGGAAAAAGGGGGGAAAATGGGTCAAAAAAAGGAGTAGTCAGTCTACAAAATTAACATTTAACACCTCTTAAATGCTTTAAGATGTAACATCATCCTCTTACACCAGCTCAGGTTGAGCAGGTCCAAAGTTTTATTCCAGCCCCTGCTACGAGTCCACCGCATAACCTTGGGGAAGTTTGCAGCATGGGGGATAATGATTACTGAGCTGTAGCCTCATTGACCTAAGCATTTGTATTTTCCTGCTTTTTCAGTTTTTATCCCAATCTGTAAGCTTACAAGGCAAGGACAGCACCTGACTTCATAAGCAAGTGTTTTGGGAGGGATATAAATCTGCAGGCTTTGGGGCATAAGCCAGCCTGCAATG
>NW_005071873.1:0-430 GCF_000277835.1 Geospiza fortis | reverse complement strand
CTACCTCACATTTACTGTTCAGTAAAACCACGTAGGATTTGGTCTCGTTGCACATTAATTGGGGAAGAGGCAACTCTGTAACAATTTTCTTAACCAAATTGCGACATTATTTTGGCACAGTGAGTTCTGGGCGCTGTTCTTTGACCCCAAGTGCCTTTGACAACAGCATGGTTCCCTCCTCTGAGGAGGTTGTGGGTCTCTCTGGAGGAACTCTTGGAAACTTGGATGCAGCTTCCTCTAAGCAACTTACAGGAGAATTGATGAGGAAAATGGCCGTTGTGGGTGGGCAGTGTAAAGAAAATATTTTATTTTCCTTCCTTGAAAAGTTTGTTAAAATCACTGGAGGAAAGCGAGCAAATTCTATAATCACATGTCCGCATAAGGAGTCATCATCCACTGGACTTCAGGCCTGAATAAATGCTGCTCTCTT
>NW_005071872.1:0-430 GCF_000277835.1 Geospiza fortis | reverse complement strand
GAGAGCTTGTGAGGGGATTCAAAGGCCAACCAGGGGAAGAAAGCATTGGTGGAGAATTATACTACAGTGGAGAGATTATTGATTTATGAGGCCCTTTTGAAATATTAATCAATCATGACAATCTCTCTGTCTTCTTCAGTTAGACACTATAATTCTTATTCAAATACAAGAGGAAGCTAGGAATCACAAAATCCTGGAATCTTCAAGGTTAGAAGAGACCTGCAAGATCATCCAGAACCACCATCACCACAGCATCACCATCATGACCCTGAAATTGTGTCCCCAGGTGTCACATCCATCCCCACGGTGAGGCACAGGGCAGGGCATGTCGTGTGTCACAGTGGGCAGTGCTTGTAGGGCACGACAGGAGCCTGGCACTTGTGCAAGCAGGATGTGTGTGGGATGTGCAGGGCACCACTGGGAGCGTACA
>NW_005071871.1:0-430 GCF_000277835.1 Geospiza fortis | reverse complement strand
TTTCCTTCAAATTTTGGGATTTTGGGTTATTTTGTCTGGTTTTGGGTGGTTTTGAGTCCCCTTTTCCCTCAAAATTCGGGATTTTGGGTGGGTTTGTGTCCCTTTTGCTACAAATTTTGGGATTTTGGGTGATTTTGAGTCCCTTTTTCTCTCAAAATTTGGGATTTGGGGTTATTTTGGGTGGTTTTGAAGCCCTTTTGCTACAAATTTTGGGATTTTGGGGGATTTTGGGTCCCTTTTTCCCTCAAAATTCGGGATTTTGGGTGGGTTTGGGTGGTTTTGGATCTCTTTTTCTCTCAAATTTTGGGATTTTGGGGAGGGAATTTGGGGTGAATGGAGGGGCTCTGAGGGAATTTGGGGAATTTTGGGTCCCATTTGTCACCAATTTTGGGATTTTGGGGAATTTGGGTCCCTTTGTCCCTCAAAATTC
>NW_005071870.1:0-430 GCF_000277835.1 Geospiza fortis | reverse complement strand
TCCCCAATTCCCATGGGCTCCGTCCCACAGCTCAGCAGCTGCAAAACACCCGGAGAATTCCCAAATTTCACTTTCCCATTTTCCCAATTTTTTCCCCATTTCCTCCCGTTTTCCCCCCAAATTTTTCCCCATTTTTCCAAATTTCCCCTTTCCCCTCCATTTTTCCCAAGTTTCCGTTTTTTTTCTATTTTTTTGTCCCATTTTCCCAAATTTCATTTCCTCATTTTCCCAATTTTTTCCCCCCAAATTTTTTCCCATGTCTCCATTTCCCCCCAAGTTTTTCCCCATTTTTTTTCCCATTTCCAGAACTTTTTTTTCCCATTTCCCCTGAAATTCTTTCTTCTATTTTCTCTTCCCATTTTCCCCAAAATTTTTCCCATTTCCTTCCCATTCCCCCAAGGTTTTTTCCCCCATTTCTTCCCATTTCCCA
>NW_005071869.1:0-430 GCF_000277835.1 Geospiza fortis | reverse complement strand
TTCTAACCTTTATGAAGATTTCAGGAATAATTCCTACAGGTGTTTTATTCATGCATTCGGATAGAATAGGCTGGGCATATAAACATTAAGGGAGAGAGTGCACTGTAAAATGAATATGGCTTTAAAAATTAATTTAAAAGCAGCAAGTAGATTTCATAGGTGCATTGTAGGGGCAACACTTTATAGGCTCCCAGAGAGACAAGAGACATAGCTGCCCTGCCTTGGGGGTCCCTGGGGGGGTCGGGCAGCCCCTCCTGACCCCATCCTTGCCCCCCCAGAGCAAACGTGTGAGGAGGAAGAAGAAGAAGAAGCCTCATGTGCCTGCAGTCCCTGCCGAGCCCAGCGCCGTGGAGCTGGAGCAGCTCTGGGAAGGATTGGCCCCGCAGGTCCAGGCCTGCCTGGAGGTACCAGGGAAGGGTTCAGCCCCACG
>NW_005071868.1:0-430 GCF_000277835.1 Geospiza fortis | reverse complement strand
TGCTTTCCCTTTTAAACTATCTTTATCTCAACTCCCTTTTTTATCACTTTTAGCCTCTCAATTCTCTCTTCACCTCACTGTGGAGGAGTGAGTGAGCAGCTGTATGGAGCTGAGCTGTCTGTGATATCTGCAGTACAGCAGTGTTTGTAAAAAACAGCAGTGAATTTATAGCCTGTTCTATGTAAGTACCAGCCTGGGAACACTGTCTTCAGATTGAAAAGAGCACCTGCATATTCCAAAAACCCTTTCTCTTGCAGTTGAAACTGCAGGTTTTACTAAAAGTAGTGGGAAATAGCATGCACTATTTATGAATTGATTTTTGTTAAAGTGTGAAATTGTTCTAATTCATAATATTTAAACTGTGAAAATAATTTCATACTCATATATATGGAAAAATTGGCCAAAGCTCTTGAATGAAATGTGTTTTAAA
>NW_005071867.1:0-430 GCF_000277835.1 Geospiza fortis | reverse complement strand
CCAGCCCAGAGCACTGAATGCCACATCTGGTCATTCCTAGGACAGCTGCACGGGTGGACATTCACTCCAAACCTCCCTGGGCAACTCCTTCCAAGGCCTGACCACCCTTTGCAGGAAGAATTTCCTCCTGATGTCCAGCCTTATTGTATATCACTTATGCAGAAGTCAGGACCAATGGAAAGTTATGTAACAGTGGTGGAATGCGGAGAGCTCTGGAACAAGTCAAACCACCTCAACCCATTTGGATCAGAAACACCTTTGGCAGCTTTACATAACCTGGGCAAAAAACACCATATATGGAACATCACCAAGGAACCCCAAGAAGACACCAAGGCAAAATAAAAAAACCCCAAATGTATGAGGAAGATCCTGGAATCTTCTGTAACCACCTATGTAATGAGTATGGATATTTCAGGTTAACAAGCACCTG
>NW_005071866.1:0-431 GCF_000277835.1 Geospiza fortis | reverse complement strand
TGGGAAAGATCTCCAAGAACATCAAGTCTGATGTTGGAGGAACATGGAATTATGGGATCAAGGAATCATGGGATTTGGGAATCACAGGTAATGGAATTACGGAATGACTGAGATTGGGAAAGGTCTCCAGGAACATCAAGTTTGACCCCTGAAAATCCTGGGATTTTGGTATCATGGAGCCAAGGGATTGTGGAACTGAAATAACAGGATCATGGAGTCGTGGAATTATGGCATTATGGAATGATGGGATCATGGAGCTACGGGGTCATGGAGCCAGTGAAGTTGGAAAAGGCTTCAGGATCATCAAGTCCAACCTTTGGGAATCCTGGAGTCAAGGAATTATGGGATCATGGAGTTTTGAAATCATAGAGTTACGGAATCATGGAGCCATGGACTATTAGGAAAACGGGATCATGGGAACCTGGGATCAT
>NW_005071865.1:0-431 GCF_000277835.1 Geospiza fortis | reverse complement strand
ACTTTGCAAGTTTCTGGCTATGATTCTATCTTTCAAATAATTATACAAAGCATCTATTCCCCAATGTGCTTTCTCATGTTCATCTTTCACTAATGACTATAGCATATAAAAGGGGATTACAAGCCTTCCTTTTGCTTAATCTGTAGTAGCCCACCCCTCTTGGTTATAACTTCCATTTTCTTTCTCAATAAGCCTCTTTTCTTTTTTACTGTACCTTGGCTTACCTTCAGTAGAAACCTGCCCATCTGAAATTAAGGCTGCCTCAACTGTTTCAACAATTACCTCACCTTTACCTGCTTTTTTTGCCTCTCTGTCAACCAGCTCATTCCTTCTTCCAATTCAGAGCTCACTTTCTGGTATGCCTTGATCCCTCTGTGTGTATGCACAACCCCAAATGTGACCGCGGTCACGAGGGTTCTTGGGTGAAGGAA
>NW_005071864.1:0-431 GCF_000277835.1 Geospiza fortis | reverse complement strand
TGTTCTCTCATTCTTCATCTCCACGCTTAGGGACTCACCTGGATGTTTCCAGGGGTAAGGACTGCAAAACCTTGAGTCACCTTGAGGAGCTTCATCCTGCTCCAGGCAGGGACATCTCCACCTGGAAAAGCTCTGGAATGTTCTCTCATTCTTCATCTCCACGCTGAGGGACTCACCTGGATGTTTCCAGCCTGCTCCAGGCAGGGACATCATCTGGGAAAGCTCTGGAATGTTCTCTCATTCTTCATCTCCATGGTTAGAGACTCACTTGGATGTTTCCAGCCTGCTCCAGGCGGGGACATCTCCACCTGGAAAAGCTCTGGAATGTTCTCTCATTCTTCATCTCCACACTGTCACACTCAGGGACTCACCTGGATCTTTCCAGAGGTAAGGACTGCAAAACATCTGTCACCCTGAGGAGCTGCAGCCTG
>NW_005071863.1:0-431 GCF_000277835.1 Geospiza fortis | reverse complement strand
CTGATGCCCAGTGCAGAGTCTGCTAGTGGCTCATTCAGGAAGGAATATGCTAAGTGTGAGGTACAGTGAGGCCTATATTAATCTTATGTTTTCACAGCTAAAATCGATTTGATATTTTCAAAGATTTTGATGAATAGTGCCACATTTGAGAAAACAAAAAACTAAATAAAACTCAAGTAAAGATTTCTGGATTAAGCATTTTTCACAGGAACTAAACCTGAAATCAAAGCTGGCTCCAGGGATGTGCTCAACGTGCCAGTAGCATGTTGCAGGTGAGGCTTCCTGTTTGCCCATTGTTTATGATTATGGTGCTTTGAAAACCTAATAATAGCAACAATTTGATGTTTTAACATTTCATAGATGCCCTATCCCTGAGCCAATCTCTGAGGCTTGAGAGCTCCAGAGGCAGATGTGGTTCTCATCCCTGTGGT
>NW_005071862.1:0-431 GCF_000277835.1 Geospiza fortis | reverse complement strand
AAAACAGGGTGAATGGACCCAAAATGGCAGGGGGAGGACCCCAAAATCAGACGACAAAGGGTGTGCGTCGTGGGATGTCACAGGGTGTCACAGGTGTTGTGGCACGTCCCTACCTGTGCCAGGATGGGCACAGATGCTCAGTGCCAGGAGCAGCCACGGGAACATCCAGAGGGACACGGTGGCACCTTGAGGGCCACGGGGCCTGCGGGACACAGGGACACCATGAAAGACACAGCCCTGGGACCTCAGAGAATTTGGACCTGGTGGGGGCAGGGGACAGAGACATAGGAGGAGGGAGGGGGACACATGGAAGGGGACAGAGACTCATAGGGGAGATGGGGCAGGAACTCACATGGGAGACAGGGACACACGGGGCAGGACAGGGACGCATGGAGGGGTCACAGGGAGCCACAGCAGGGCATAGGGACATA
>NW_005071861.1:0-431 GCF_000277835.1 Geospiza fortis | reverse complement strand
GGGATTTTTTTATTTTCTAAGAGTTGCTTTGTGTACCAAGTTTTCACAACTGTCACCCAAGATTTGCTTTCTCATTTAAGGTAAAAGTAAAAATTGCCTACTAAAGGAGCACTCTGCAAAGTACCTCTGCTGATTCACCCAAGGTGCCCATGCAAGACCTCTCATATGAAATAGTTTGTTAACCCACGCTTTCTGGCAAACAGACAAAGCTTGCAAACTGACAAGTGTCATTTTACCATCAGTCACATGTGGACTGATTTTATGTAGCTTGCACCACAAACCAAATGCAGAATTACATCATATGGGTTGCAGCCCCTCAGAAATTACTCTCCACTCCATTAACTTCATTAAAAATAGACCAGATGTGTGGGATAATTCTATTTATTCTTTCCAACTTGCTACTCCATCAGGCTAAATTAAATGGGCACTGA
>NW_005071860.1:0-431 GCF_000277835.1 Geospiza fortis | reverse complement strand
GTGGGGAGGGATTAATTCTGGAATTTGGTTTGATTTTAATTGAATTTTTCAAGGTTATTTTAATTATTTTTATTGAATTTCTAATTTTAGTTGGGTTATTTTTATTTAATTTCGAATGTTATTTTAATTATTTTCAATTCCATTTTAATTTGTTTTTAATTATTTTAATTGGCTTCTTCTTTTATTTTTATTCCGTTTTAAATTTTATTTTCATTCTTTACAATTTTATTTTCAATTTTAGTTTAATTATTTTAATTAATTTTTTCTTAATTTTAAGATGTTTCTTTTTCTTCCATTTTCAATTTGATTTCAATTATTTTCAATTGGATTTTAATTTTATTTCAATTCTTTTAATTCCTTTCATCTTTTCATTTCATTTTAAATTTCATTTCAATCATTTTCATCTTTCTTTTCTGTTTCATTTGAATTAT
>NW_005071859.1:0-431 GCF_000277835.1 Geospiza fortis | reverse complement strand
GAAAGTTATGCTGTATTAA
The DNA here is from genome assembly GCF_000277835.1 of Geospiza fortis. Classification (NCBI taxonomy): domain Eukaryota; kingdom Metazoa; phylum Chordata; class Aves; order Passeriformes; family Thraupidae; genus Geospiza; species Geospiza fortis. Next base: position 412 of record NW_005071859.1, on the reverse strand, counting down.
TCTCTTTTTAGTAGTGCTGCATTAATCTCTTTAAGTAATGTGGTAAATATAGTTTTTAGGCTATAGCATAATATTAAAATAGAAAATATGTGATGTAAGATACTTTTAGTAACTAGCCCAAAGAATGGAAAAGATAATCAAGAAATTCTTCACATTATCCTCTCTGGATGGAGATACAACAGGATTCCAAGAAAAGAATTATTGCCTCCTTATTGGGAAGGCCCAGACTTTGAGGAACCAGAAAAGATTGATTTACAAGATGAAGGAGGGAAGCTGAAATTAAGCAGAAACACCCTGGTTTGAAAGGAATGTTTGAATCATGTATGTGATATATGAATATGCAATAGGCTATCGATTTTAAGGGGTAATCCTTTGTTAGCTAAGCGTGCCTTTTGGTGGAATGCCAGGCACC
>NW_005071858.1:0-431 GCF_000277835.1 Geospiza fortis | reverse complement strand
CACCATTCCCTTGGTGGCTTCTCTGCTTATTCCCATCTCTATGTGAGACTTCCTCCATGTGTCTTGTTGTGTGTATCTTTTGTGTGACTTTCTGTAGGTGTCTTTTTGCATTAATTTTTCTGTGTGTGTCATTCTCTCTGTGTTTCTGGACCCTTCCTGTCTGCAGGATGGATCTTTGTTGTTACCTACAAGGTGTCTCAGCTTCCCTAAATAAATTCCTATCATTATTTATTTATAGACCTATAAATAGGAATTTATTCCATGGTGTTTGATAGAGCACTTCCTTGGAGAAACCATGTAAATCCAGCAAAAATTCCCTCACATCTCCCACACCTGAGTGGTGTTTAACTCCTTTGAGTGGAGCTCCCAGGAGGGGCAGAGCCCCTTCATCAGTAATTCCCTCCCCTCCTGATGCCTCAGGTTTGGCTTTT
>NW_005071857.1:0-431 GCF_000277835.1 Geospiza fortis | reverse complement strand
TAAAATCAGATGTGAAGTGTGAGAATGTAATTTTGTCTTTCAGCCTATTCCTGGAACACTGAGGTTAAAAAAAAAGTGTTTGACTGAAAGGGAAGGCAGGCAGAGTGAGAAGTGGGGGCACCTCTGGTGAAGCCTTTTCTCCCTGCAGCAGTCTGCTTGCTGTACTGTATGGGCTTCTCCTCTGTGGGACCTGGACATAATTGTGGCAGTGATCAGTAAGACAAATTACAGGCCAAATGTTTTGTAGAATTGCCAAAAAGTTTGCAGCTCTTCCAGCAACTGTGAATCAGCCCTGCACCCTCTTTGTAGACTCACAAGCAAAATCTGCTTCCCAGCAGCAGTGTGCTACTCTGCAGAACCCCTCCATTGTGAGATTTATGCACGGTTAATGAACTTTGCGATGCAAAAAATGGGAAGTCTTGGAGACATTT
>NW_005071856.1:0-431 GCF_000277835.1 Geospiza fortis | reverse complement strand
TTTTTTCCCTCATGATGTTGGTTTCCAACCTGATCCTGTTCCTCAAGCTGCGCTGCGGCTCCCGGAGGCGGCAGCCAGGGAAGCTCTTTGTGGCCATCGTGCTCAACATCCTGCTGTTCTTTGCCTTTGGCATCCCTTTCTGCGTGGAGGTTTTCATCAATCTCCCTGATTCTGGTGATTTATTCCCAGAAGACCCCTCTTTTTTCCTGGCACTGCTGAACTGCTCCCTCAACCCGGTGATTTACGTGCTGGTGGGGAGCTGCCGGCGGCGCCGCTTCCAGCGCTCGGTCAGAGTCGCTCTGCGGAGGGTGTTTGAGGAGAAAGCCAGGAGTGATGAGGGGAGCCACGGCCCTGGGGACACTGTGGTGGAGGTGACAGCTCTGTGAGGCACTTCTGGACATGTGGCACCTCAGAGACAGCCAGAAGTATGG
>NW_005071855.1:0-431 GCF_000277835.1 Geospiza fortis | reverse complement strand
AAAAAAAAAAAGACAATTAGGAATTGGAAAGTTTTTGCATTAAGTCTGGACTGCTTGGGTAAGTCTTTGTACTGTTTTCCTTCTTCATTCTTTGCTAAATTTGTTTCTGTTTTACAAACTGTTTGATGCAACAGTCTGCTTCTTTTTATGTTATAAGGAATCAAGGACTCTTGTTTAGAGATTCACATATTTGTTATGATTTAACTGTTATTTCCACTAGCCAAAATAATTTATAAAAGTCACATCTCATTTTCTTGATCTACATTTTGGTCTACATGGCTATGTTATCTGAAAACAATTGCCTTTAAAGAGTAGTCAAAATACAACAGCATTCAAATTCTAAATTAATAGGTACACAAATTTTTGTTAAGAATTTAAGATTACTTCAAGCACCTCTGTGTTGCTCTGGAGTGCTGTGTCCAGTTCTGGAC
>NW_005071854.1:0-431 GCF_000277835.1 Geospiza fortis | reverse complement strand
CACCATTTTTGGGAAGCCCGTAGTTCCACTGGTAAAATACACAAGCATTGGGTCGTGACTCCTTGTCTTGATACATATATGGTCAGCAGATGCAACCCTTCAGAAGAAATTATGTATTCTGGTCACTATGTGCAGTTTTCCACCAAGGAAGCAATATTTTTAATGTTTAGGAGATCAACAGGAAAGCTGCCCCAAATTACATGATCTTACTAAATCCATTATATATCACAGGGAAAAGTTAGAGAACACATTTTGCCTGTCACGTACACTCTGAATCACACAGCTGAGGAGCAAGAAGAAGTTGAAGGACCTGAACTTGGGTCCCAAAACCTGGGTTCCATGAATATGTACTTAATGCAGTGTAATCACAGTGCTGCAAGTTGACAGAAATGTAACTCATTCACATTTTGAAAATTACCCCCACAACTCAG
>NW_005071853.1:0-431 GCF_000277835.1 Geospiza fortis | reverse complement strand
GCCCCAGAGCTGGGTGCAGTACTCCACGTGTGGGCCTCACAAAAAAGGGTAGAAGATGAGAATGACCTCTCTTGACCTCCTGGCCATGATGCTTTTGATGGCGCCCAGGACATGATTGCCTTCCTGGGCTACAAGCACACATTCCTGGCTCATTCCCTCTCACCCAACACTCCCAAGTTCTTCTTTTCAAGGCATCTCTCTTAACCCATTTTCTGCCCAGCCTCTAATTCTGGTTAGGATTGCCCCTTCTCAGGTTCAGGACCTTACACGTGGCCTTGTTGAACTTCATAAGCTACACACCAGCCCATCTGTCAAGCTTGTTAAGGTTGCCTGGGTACCATTCCTTGTCTCCAGGGTGTCAGCTGCACCACACTCTTTAATATCACAGCAAACTTGTTAAGGGAGCACTCGATCCCACTGTCTGTGTCACT
>NW_005071852.1:0-431 GCF_000277835.1 Geospiza fortis | reverse complement strand
AACATCTTTGGCCTTTTCTCCTGAGTGAGCTGATGTGAATACAGCCCCAGAGAACGTATCTATGGACACATGGATATATTTCTGTCTCCCAAAGGGTGCGTAGCGTGTGATATCTGTTTGCCACAACTGTAATCTTTTGAGGCCTCAGGGGTTAACCCTGGCCCCCATGGAGGGCAAAGCAAACTCCTGGCAATTGGGGCAGGAGGCCACAATTGCTTTTGCCTGTTCCCTTGTGATTTTAAACATACGGACAAGGGCTGGTACATTTTGGTGAAAAAACTGATTGCTCAATTTAGCCTAATTAAAAATGTCTGACAGGGTGGTCTGCACTGCCATGGCTAAAGTACCTGCTCTCTGGTTGCCCTCTGTAACTGGTCCTGGGATAATAATGTGATATGGTTGCTCTTTGTTATAAATGATCAGCCAGAAAT
>NW_005071851.1:0-431 GCF_000277835.1 Geospiza fortis | reverse complement strand
CATCCACTCATCCAGCCTGTGTTTCCTGAGCTTGCCTAGGAAGATAGCATGGGAGAGAGTGTCAAAAAATTTCCTGGAGTTTAGATGGACAATATGTATCGCTATCTTCTCATCTCTCACTAGGCAGCTGTCCCATCATAGAAGGCAATCAGGTTGGTAAATCATGGTTTCCCTTTGGTGAATCAATGTTGACTTCCTGATGTCCTTGTCTTCCACTAGAGATGATTTTAGGATAAATTGTTCTATTTCTTTTCCAGGGATTGAGTGGGCTGTACGTTTTGAAGACTGGGGTGATATTTACTTTCTTCCAGTCCTTGGGTACCTCTCCTAACTGCCAGGATCTTTCAGATGTGTTTGTCATTTCACTGTGACATCATGCACGTCATAGTCTACCTGTTTTATCAAACATATTACACTTACATAGCTCTTTT
>NW_005071850.1:0-431 GCF_000277835.1 Geospiza fortis | reverse complement strand
GAGGCATTATGGGATTTATAGCACCAGCATCCACGTTGAATGAGGCATTATGGGATTTATGGCCCTGGCAGCCATCTTGAATGAGGCATTATGGGATTTATGGCACCGGCGGCCATCTTGGATTGCAATTTCTGCGATTTAAGGACCTGAAATGACCCCAAACCGCCCCAAAACCCATCGGGACCCCCCGGGTGACACCTGGTGAGGGGAGGCCGCACCTCCATGTGCTCGATGTGGCGCAGGTGGCTGTTCTTGGTGGCCAGCAGCAGCGCCCGCGCCTCGTCCAGCTGCGTCTTCACCTGCAGGCTCTCGTGGTAGAGCAGCGAGAACTGCGACTGCAGCACCTTGTACTCGAGCGCCTCCTTCACCGCCTCCTCGGGCAGCGAGCGCAGCGCCACCTGCGCAGGGACAGCGCACCTGAGCGACACCTG
>NW_005071849.1:0-431 GCF_000277835.1 Geospiza fortis | reverse complement strand
TTTCAGTGGTGGAATAAAATGGCCAGCACAAGCATTAATCACCTGATATTATCTTTTGTATAACAGCACATACTCCTGTCCTACTCTTTAATTGTTGCTAGCTGAAATGGCATTTCAGCTGAGGAGAGACATGAGGATTAAGGTCATAATGATATACAGCCAGAAGTGCTTTGCCAGGTGCTCTGCTGAGTATATCTTGGCCATGACTGTCAAGGCCCTGATTCTGCTACAAGTTGTAATCAAGAGAGTTAGAGAAACAGAAATGACCCCCAGTCTAAGAGGCATGTCCCAGTTTCTCATAAAAGAGCATTTGTAAGCAAGAGATCAAGAATGAACATGACCAAGAATGGGTTTTTCTTCTGTCTCATGGCAGAAAGAGAAACCATGAGCACAAGACACTTTTCCACATGGGAGTATCACTATTAACAACT
>NW_005071848.1:0-431 GCF_000277835.1 Geospiza fortis | reverse complement strand
TTCTCTGGGCAGCCTGTTCTTGTGTAGCAGTGCTCTCCTAGTGAGGAATTACTTTCTAATAAATCTTGAAAAATAAATAAATAAAGAGCAACTAAATAATAAATAGTAAATAAATAAATAATGTTGCCTCACATCCTCCATATGCTTTCACAAACAACACTATCAGGTCCACCTTGGCCTAGAAATGCCACAGCTGAGGGGCATCTGTCAGGAAGAGAGAGAGAAACACAAGAGTTTCTGGCAGATCCTTCAGGGGTGGTATCACATGCTCATTTATACCAGTGATGCCTTAAAACTGTTCTTTTTGTATACAGCAAACTTCTAGAAAATGTGTGCAAACCTACCAGAAAAGCACTCTCATTCTGGCTCCTGTGTGACTCTGGTGTGAGCTCTGAAAATCCTGCTTTTTAACTGCTGTCTGTGGCAGGGGG
>NW_005071847.1:0-431 GCF_000277835.1 Geospiza fortis | reverse complement strand
AGGTGCCCAGGTGCACCTGAATATAATGGAAAAGCTCTTTTCCCAGTTGGATTGTCCCATGCCCAAATGTTTCAACCACCAAAGATGCTCATGCCCCCCTTCCCATCCCTGACAAACATCAGCACCACACAAGGAACAGCAATTGCACAGCCAAACATCTGCAGTACCATTCTCTGCTCAGAACAGCATCCCATGAACAAATTCCACTGCATCTGTCACTCACCTGGTCTCTTGGGTGACTTAAGCTACATGGGAAGAGAAAAAAAAGCAGTGTTAGAGATCTGACAGGAGCCACAGAAGCTGCAATGGTAACTTCAGATATCTTACTTTCCACACTCTGAATATTTCTATTTTAAATGCTCTGTTAAGTGGCATAACACATAACCAGGATGCTCTAAACAGCCAAAGGTGCAGATAATCAGTATAATGAT
>NW_005071846.1:0-431 GCF_000277835.1 Geospiza fortis | reverse complement strand
CAGCCACCATTTAATCGCACTGCTACCCACACCCTGAGCCACAGGCTGTCAGGTCATATTCTGATTCTGTTTCTTCATTTCCATGCTTTTTGTTGCACATCAGCACCAAATCTGATGTTACACAAATTCAGCTTGGTGAACACACGGACACTTTGATAGAAGGAAGGACCCTAATTAGAGATGGCTGTAAGGTTAATGAAACATTTATCTGGAGCTATTTCAAACACTTTCAACGCACTTCTAACTCTTACATATACAACAGTATTCAAGTACAGCTCTCTTTTATATTCAAGAAATATAAAATTTTAAGCTATTACTTCTTCCTATATTGCAAAGCAATGCCATGTGCTGAAGTACTTCGGGGAAAAAGCCATAAGTAGATTCAGGTTAGAGGTCACAAACTATTTTACAGTTTTACCTCCTAACACATA
>NW_005071845.1:0-431 GCF_000277835.1 Geospiza fortis | reverse complement strand
AGAATGGACATAAGAAGTAAGAACAGAAGTTACATCATTGCAGGTTTACAGCTTAAGGCTTTGGGGTCCATTTGGGGTCTACTATTACAGGAAACTTATAAAAGGATTTTTAAATTAGAGCTAATGAGCAAAACTCACTCTACAAGACAGCACCATGTTACAACACAACATTTCTAGACAGGTAAGAATGTGCCCCAAGTATGACAAATGGGCACAAGAATAATTCCAGATCACATATGTCAAAGGCTGCCACTTGAAGATCAGAACACAGCCCTCACTTTTCCATCACTATAGTAAGCAAGCTTCATTTGAGATCAATGCAGACAAAAATAAAAAGAGGCAGGAGGGATACCGAATGCCTTTAATAATACTCTGTCAAATGTAAAAGAATCATCCTACTAATAGGAGAGTATTTGTTCATCTGAAGATCT
>NW_005071844.1:0-431 GCF_000277835.1 Geospiza fortis | reverse complement strand
ATCCCTTGGAATTCTTCCCTTGGCATTTATTTCTGCCTCCCTTCCCACCCATAAGGAGTTCCTGGCTGTTTCTGTCTTCCCTCAGGTTCCTTCTCAGCTTCTCCCACCATCCCAGGACCTCTTCAGCCTCATCGCTGTGTCCTACTGCTCTTCTCTCCCTTTTCCTCCATGTCCCAGCCTCAAAGACCTCATTGAAAGAGCATTTGGATATGTTTGTGGTCCAGAGTTGCCATTTTATGTGGAAAAGTGCAGGAATCTCACCACTCGTGACACACCTGGGGAGTCAAGGGCATGGAGGGGTAAGAATTGTTAATTTCAGGGCTGATCCTTCAGCTACTACTGGTGATCCAGATCCTTCCTCAGCTCCATTGCCTTCCCTGCACAGGCTCCAGCCCCTTGTTTTCCTTGCCATGAGGGTCCCAGAGCTGCCC
>NW_005071843.1:0-431 GCF_000277835.1 Geospiza fortis | reverse complement strand
TCTCTTTCTGGAATGCTCTCACATCTCCAGTATCGATCGGCGCGTGTACGAAGCCGATAACTACCGGAGCCATTGGCACCTCCCGTAAAGGGAAGAAGTCGGGCTTCTCTTCCTCATCCTCACTGTCTCCCGTGGTTGCCCTCCTCGTTTGTCGCCTCGTCCGATGGGCCAGGGGAGAGCTGACTTTGGGGAAGGTTACCTGTTTTTCTCAGTTTGGGGAAGGAGCGGCAGCAGCAGCTGCTCACATGGGAGCAGAGGTGCCGCCGCTTGTTCACTTGGAGGGGGAGGCGCCGCAGCCTACTGCAGTGGGAGCGGTGGTGCCAAGACCTGACCCAGCGGAATTGCCGCCTTGAGAGGCAACGCGGTCACCGGTCGTGCCTGAGCCAGTCTGGGCTGGGGCAGAGGAACAAGGTAGGGAGGTGGAAGATTGT
>NW_005071842.1:0-432 GCF_000277835.1 Geospiza fortis | reverse complement strand
GATTAATCAGAGAGACAACAGGAAGGAAATTCATTACAACTTACCAATTCATTACAATTTCATTACAGATTATTAAACTATGATGGCATATTGCCTAAGACTCCCCATAGAAAGCCAAACACCACACTTATAGTTTGGTGAACATATTATGTTAACATATGTGGGTATATAAATGAACTTAAACATTTACAATATTCAAAAATATTGTTCTACTCAATCTATTCTCAGAACTACAATATGGTATCCATGATGTCACATCTGGAAATGTGCTTTATGTTAAAATGTTATGAACATCAGTACAGGCCATGAATCAGTAAGTGCCAGGATAACACCTGACAGTCAGTAAAGGTGCAACCCAATGCCAGTGTGGGCTGATTTCACCGGTCGTCTGTGGCTGCCTGGCTAACACACACAAACACACACACATACACA
>NW_005071841.1:0-432 GCF_000277835.1 Geospiza fortis | reverse complement strand
TTGGGAATATTGCCCTGGAAAGGGCTGGAATTCCAGGCTGGAATCCCCGTTCCCGGAATTTCCCATCCCTGTGGGTGTGGGATGGGGACACAGCCGGGGTGGCCTGGGAGGCTCCAGGGGTTTTTCCAACCCCAGCAATTCCCTGATCCCAGTGGTTTGTTTTTGTTGGATCACCCTGGAGCAGCTCTGGGAATGCTGGAGCAGCTCCAGAATTCCCTCCTGGACGCTGGGGCTGAGCAGGATTCTCCCAATCCCGGGGATTCCCTGCAGCTCTATCCAGCAAAAAACGTATATGGGGAACTGGGAGTGTGCCAATCCTTATTTTTAACTCTTCAAAACTCTGGGAAAGGGATGGAGCCCCTGTGGAGGCTGGGAATTGTCCAGCCATGCTTTGAATCTGGGGCCATCCTGGCTCCTGGCTCCTGGCTGTCA
>NW_005071840.1:0-432 GCF_000277835.1 Geospiza fortis | reverse complement strand
CCCGCGTTTGAGAGGATTGAATGTCACAAAGCTGCCCCCGCAACCCCTCCCTGCGCGGTTTGAACCGAAATCCCCCATTTTTGAGGAGAAATTTGAGGAGATTTTATGTAATCAAAAACCCTCGCGGCCCAGCTGCAGGGAAAGAAATTGAATTAAATGGAAATAAATTCAATTTATTCCGTATAAAATATGCCACGATGAAGCCCGAATGCGGGTTAGGAACACGATAAGTTAAATATTTTACACGAAATATGATATCATAAACACGGGATATGGATCAGGATCAGCATTCGTTAAATATTGGAGAGTAAATATTTTATATAAATCACATTTATAAACGCCGGATATGGATGAGGGGCACTAAATGTGAAATAGATTATTATCAGTATTATAATCATTGTCATCATTATTATCATTATTATTATTACTATT
>NW_005071839.1:0-432 GCF_000277835.1 Geospiza fortis | reverse complement strand
GTATTTGGATTTCTGAGCTACAGCATCAGACCAGCCCTAGCCATGAAGGCACACAGCCATGTAAGAAAAGCCAGGAGCTGCTAGAAATTCAACCTGACAGCCTACATTCAGCTGTCTGTATAAACCAGTATTCAAGTCAGCATATAAATACAAGAGAATTTAGCTTTCTACGTCTGAGTACATTGCACACAATGATGCAGTAACACTCAGAACGCAGCAGCAGAAGTCATCAAGAGTTTATAATAACATTCCCCCACTAACACTAGTGAAGATGCTCTGCTAGGATGAATCTGGTACCACAGGGCCCTCTGCTTTATATTGCAGCACCCTGTTTTCTCCTGACACTCAGGCTAGATGGGGCTTTCAGCAACCTGCTCTAGTCAAAGGCAGTTCCCATGCCAGGGCTTTGGAATTAGGTGATCTTTAAGGTCC
>NW_005071838.1:0-432 GCF_000277835.1 Geospiza fortis | reverse complement strand
GGGGGGGTTTGTGTCGCTGCACTAACCCCGAGTTGCGGCACGGCCAATAAACACGTTTTTGCAGTTTTCCAAGTCTCCTGTTCCTCAATAGCTTTACGTAAGGCTGTTTCTACTTTCCCCCACGCTTTTAAACTTTTCCCACTGCCTGTGGACTTTGTGTCCTCAGCCAGGGCTGTGGTGCATTTCCCCCAAACCTCAGCATGCAATATATCTACGGGCTTTTCTATGGCCCCGAGCTGTAAGAGTCTTGCCACAGCAAGAGTTAAGTACTTCAGCTCACATTTTATCCCCCATTGAGTATGAAGCGAGCTTACGACCTTTGCGATAGCTTCCATACGAATCGCCGGTCCCGGGGGCGTCCCCCCTGCGCTGCAGTCAGTCCCGCTGCTGCAGCCGTCGTCTGTGGTCCAGGAGTACTCCCGAAACCCCGAG
>NW_005071837.1:0-432 GCF_000277835.1 Geospiza fortis | reverse complement strand
GTGGAATTTTGGGGTCCGGGAGTGGAAATGTGGGGTTCGGGGGTGGAATTTTAGGGTCCAGGGCTGTTTTTAGGGTGCAGATTTTGGGGTGCAGGGCGTTTTTAGGGTCTCACCCCTCCGCCCAGCACCGAGGCCGAGTGCAGCTCCAGGTAACGGGGGTTCCAGGTGTGTTTTGGGGCCGTTTTGGGGGCGGTTTTGGGGCACAAGGATGATTTTAAGGGTGGTTTTTGGGGTCAGGGGTTGGTTTTAGGGTCCAGGGCTGTTTTTAGGGTGCGGTTTTTGGGGTTCAGGGCGTTTTTAGGGTCTCACCCCTCTGCCCAGCACCAAGTGCAGCTCCAGGTAAGGGGAGTTCCAGGTGTGTTTTGGGGGCGGTTTTAGGGGCACAAGGATGATTTTAAGGGCAGATTTTTGGGGTCAGGGGTTGGTTTTAGG
>NW_005071836.1:0-432 GCF_000277835.1 Geospiza fortis | reverse complement strand
AAAAAAAAAAAATCGCTGTTTGGTCACTTTCTGGATGTTTCTCCAGGCAGGTTTTTGCCAAGCCCAGCTCCGGGCCTGGCCTGGGCTTGCCCGTTCCTGGCCATCAGTAATTGGTGTCGCTGTCCCCTCCCAGTGCCACCACACCCCCGCGGTTCTCGGCGCTCTCCAGGTCCTTATCAGCCCTCTGGAATTCCGGGAGTCACCAACAAACGCGGCTGCTGTGACTCAGAGACTCCCCCCAGGCCCCATCGCAAAGCACCAACCCCGCAGGAACCATCAGCGCTTGGGAATTAGGGTAATTAGTAATTAGTAATTAGTCACAGGGCTGAAGGCAAGAGGCCTCTGGGGATCCTCCAGCCAGGTTTGGGGCCAGAACTCTGCGGTTTGGCATTTTTGGGGGATTTAGGGGCTCACCTGGAATAAAAAATCCCC
>NW_005071835.1:0-432 GCF_000277835.1 Geospiza fortis | reverse complement strand
GTGTGTGTGTGTGTAGTGCATGTGTGTGCAGCTCTGGAAAGGAAACAGCCACATCAGGGCAATGCAGGGAATATTGCTGCCCCCAGTGCCTCAAAACCCAGGATCAGTTGTCAGCACCTCGGTGCCAATGTCTGGGCTTTCCATGAGTCCAACTTTAATCCCTTTCTCCTGTCCAAGGCTGCTTTTCAGCTTCCTGCCAACTACAACTTTGCAGTGGATGTTTATGGCAGAGTAAAGGGGAGAACAGGCCTGAAAGTTGTAGTGAAGGTCCTGGATGCTGCAGCCAACCAGTTCCACAACACGGCAAGAGAACTGTCTGATGAAATCCAGATTCAGGTAGGATGATTTTCTACACGGTTCAAGTTGAAGTATCTCCTTCAGAACTGGACTGAAGTCTGTCTTTGAAATCAGGAATTTGAAATGCAGGAGTAG
>NW_005071834.1:0-432 GCF_000277835.1 Geospiza fortis | reverse complement strand
TGCCCCTGCCCCAGGCGGGGATGGCGTGCGGGCGGGGTGCCCTGCTGCTGCACAGACCTGCAGGGATCGCCCCTGCCCGTGCCCGTCACCAGCGGAGCACACTGCCACTGAGCCAGGCAGAGGAGAGACGCCGTGCTGCCGAGCCGCACTGAGCGGCCGTTCTGCCACTTCTCTGGGCTCTGCTGCCCCGGCTGAGACCCCTGGGGTCACATCCAGCTGCTGTGGGACCCTACCCAGCGGCTGTGAGACGCCTTGCCCCTGCGGGACGGTGCCTGGCCGTGGAGCAGGGTTTGCTGCTGCTCTGCCAAGCCCCGCTACACCCACTGGGGACACAACACACACCAGAGATGACGCTGTCGCTGCTGCCGCTGCTGAGACAGCACGGCGCTGTAGCTTTCCGTTCGACCTCAGCGGGTGCACCCACAGCTGCCA
>NW_005071833.1:0-432 GCF_000277835.1 Geospiza fortis | reverse complement strand
AGTTCCTGCTGTATTGTAGGGATACATAAAAAATTAAAAGCTGTATGGAGTCCTATGCAGTGAGTCACAAAAGCTATTAAGGAACAAGGTGGATCAAGTTAGGTTGCAGAGCTGAAGGTCGTCTAGCTGCATTTTACTGATATGACTGAAAGAGATAAATGGCCAGTGCTCTACTCCAACACTGACTTGTTGACAGTAGCAAATGCTCTCTGTGTAGTTAGACCTATGGAAAGAAAGACGCATTGGCAGCACAGAGGGAAACTAATCTGGGCTGCTGAAATGTGGCAGCACATCACTGCAGAGGTAGAGAACTTGGCTGTAAAAGTACGTCATGGAGATGCACAAACATCCAACAGTCGGGCTACTGAAGAACACCACAACAATGGATAGGTGGATCAAGCTGCTAAGATTAAAGTGTCTCAGGTGGATCTG
>NW_005071832.1:0-432 GCF_000277835.1 Geospiza fortis | reverse complement strand
GTTAATATGGTAAAGGGCTTGGTGTTATTATGGTAAAGAACTTAGTGTTAAAGAGTTTGGTGTTAATATGATAAAGAGTTTGGTGTTAATATGGTAAAGAACTTGATGTTAATATGGTATAGAGTGGCAAAGAATTTGATGTTAATATGGTTAAAATAGTAATATGGTTAATATGGTGTTAATATGGTAAAGAACTTGGTATGGTAAAGAATATGTTAATATAGTAAAAACTTGATGTTAATATGGTATAAAGTGGCAAAGAATTTGGTGTTCATATGGTAAAAGGCTTGGTGGTAATATGGTAAAGAGTTTGGTGTTAATGTGGCAAGGAACTTGATGTTAATATGGCAAAGAGCTTGGTGTTAATATGGCAAATAACTTGATGTTAATATGGTAAAGGGCTTAGTGTTAATATGGTAAAGGGCTTGGTGT
>NW_005071831.1:0-432 GCF_000277835.1 Geospiza fortis | reverse complement strand
TCTTATCAGTCATTTATCTACTTGGATACTGTCATATCTATTTATCTAGATAGCATAACAGATAATCCAGATTTACATCCATCCATCCAAACACTGGCAAAGTTGTGATAAAATCTGATCCTGTTATGCAGGGAACCCCTCTACTTTTACTGTGCTGTCCTTGTGCCTTCATTCCTTATTCTCACATTCCTTACTCTCACATTCCTTACTCACATATTCCTTATGTTGCATGCAGAATAATTTGGTGTGTTTTCTAGGATCCTTGTAAGCACAAATATTTGGTCATTATTGAGAATCCAGTTACAACGTTAATTAAGCTTTTTGTGCGACTGGAAACAAATGTTGAATTGCAAAGACAAAAATGTGTCTTCATTGTGTTTGAATTCCTCTGATTATCAGTGGAATTGGGATGGAATGGAATGGAATGGAATG
>NW_005071830.1:0-432 GCF_000277835.1 Geospiza fortis | reverse complement strand
TGGAGTTCTATATGTTTCTGGTTGGGACATCATTTCTTGTGAAATCGAGGGACTGCAGTTAGCTCTCCAATAATTTCCTTCCCTGAAATTCATCTGCATATGCTCCTTTGTCCAGGGTCCCCATTTATTAGTGAAGGTGTACTCCATGTATGCATTAGAATATTCAACTAGAGTGTATGACTCATACTTACTAGTTAAAATTAGCTGGAACCCAAGAGATAGATACAGTTGCTTGTATACAATAGTCTTCTTTTGACAAGTTTTCTTTAGACAATGTTGAAGCAGCACTAGCAAATAGGAAGTACAGCTTGCAGCAGGGAAATCCTACCTTTGATAAAATTACTAATGGGTTACATTTCTACAAGGCAGAACATTTTTCCTTTTCCTTTAATAATATGGTTTTCATAAGTTGGAAACATGAACTTGTGCACC
>NW_005071829.1:0-433 GCF_000277835.1 Geospiza fortis | reverse complement strand
TAATCCAGAATGGTCTCTTAAGCGTGTTGAATTACTAATGCAAACTAACATCTCTGAAATTCAACCAGCCTGCTCTTCTTTCCTAAAGACATCCTTTGAGGATTGGACAACATGGTTGCAAAGACAAGCATACATCAGAGGCAGAATGCGAAGAGATCTGACTGGAATATTAGGAACAGGGCTGGGAGTTCTAAACAGAATTGATTCAGAAATATTAGTGAATAAATTGGCCACTGCAACAAATGATCTAACAAAATTAAAACAACCTTTACAGTCATCTTTGTTAGCATTGGGAACCAGTCAGTGGCAGGTTTTGAAAATATTAACAAGTTTGAAAGAAGCGGAAGACCAAGACCGTGGATTAATTATAGATGCACTTGCTATGGTTCAAGATAATGTGTCTCTGGCTTTTAGTTGTATACAGGCACAATTA
>NW_005071828.1:0-433 GCF_000277835.1 Geospiza fortis | reverse complement strand
GTCAGGTATTCTGCACTGTCTGGAGCCATACGTGGGGTACACAGCCCAGATGGCCCATGTGTGCCACGTGTTGGGGTACCCAAAAGGATGGACTCACATCTCACCTCCCATCTGTGGTTGCAGTAAACCCCACAACTCCTGCAGGGCTGAGCTTACATTCAGAGAGAAGAGCTTCAGACAAACCTGGTAGCAAATGCAGATTCAAGGCTATGCCAATGTGCGTTATGAATCGGATGCACACACTGCCTTGAAGGACAAGCTTGAAGGGAGTACATCTCCTTCCAATTTTGGAAAAGGATTGGATCCTGCCTTTTTAGAAGAGGAGCATGAGATGAAAGTGGGAAGGACATTGCCTTTTTTTTTCCTTTACCCTTTACACACTTCTGTACTAGTTGGATTTTCTTTTCTTCCCTGATGGCTGTCATCTCCTGGG
>NW_005071827.1:0-433 GCF_000277835.1 Geospiza fortis | reverse complement strand
AAGAAATCCTGGCAATACCCAAAAAACACCCCCAAACCACCTGAAATCCCACAAAAAATCCCCAACCCCAAAAATTTCCTTTAAAAACCCAGACCTCCAAAGAATCCCACTAAATGCCTCCACAATTCCAATAAAACCACCAAAAAGCTCCCAGAAATTCCAATAAAATGCCCACAACTTTAAGAAAATCCCAAAAAATCCCCACAAAATCCCAGTAACCCCCCCCCAAACTATAAAAAAAAATCTTAAAAATGTCAATAAATTCCCAAAAACCGGATGGATTTTAAGATCTTTCAGGAGATTTTAGGCTAAAGCAGGTACTTTCAGGGTGGATTTGAAGCCCGTTTTGGAGATTTACGGCTGATTTTAGGCCATTTTTAGGGAGTGACAACCAGTTTGAGCAATATTAGGCCCCTTTGATTGGATTTTAGAC
>NW_005071826.1:0-433 GCF_000277835.1 Geospiza fortis | reverse complement strand
CCCTTTTTGAAGACTGGGGTGACATTTCCAGTCCCCAGTCACCTCTCCTGATTACCATGACCTTTCAAAGATAGTCATAGCCTACCTATGGTACCTACCAGCTCTCTCAGCACTCATGAATTCATCTTGTCAGGGCCCATGGACTTGTGGATGCCAAGTTACCCTTGGCCAAGGAAAAGTTTTCCTTCTGACTGGTTCCTTTATCCTGGTCTCCTGGGTCACTGGTTCCTGAGGGCTGTCTTGTCAGTGAAGACCAACACAAAGAGAGCATTCAGTAACAGTTTTCTCTGTGTCCTCTGTTACCAGGGTCCTCCCTCCGTTTAGTAATGGCCCCACATTATCCTTAGTTTGCCTTTTGTTACTGATGTATTTGATAAGCCCTTCTTGTTCTCTTTGACATCCTTGCCCAGATTTAATTCCAGATGGGCCTTGG
>NW_005071825.1:0-433 GCF_000277835.1 Geospiza fortis | reverse complement strand
TCATCACATTACTCATCTATCACATTAGCTACACAAAAGCTTTTTCACATCTTATGTTTTGCTAAGGTCTATAGTACAATATGTTAATCATATCACTATTTCTATAAACAATACATAGATATTATATTCATTACACTACTATTTCCATGTGCAATATAGTACATACTTAAGCTGATAGAGTATATTATATTAACAATCAGCTAAAAAGACAAAATTTGTACCATATCTAAATACTTATGATCAATAACAACATGCAAAAGCTAATACATAAATGCGAAAGCCAATATTATCTAGTAATTTTTAACACCCCTTACACACTCCCTGGAAACGTGTAAGACGGCTACTTCTCCAAGCCTGAACGCATCTTCGTGGCTACTTTTCCGGAAATTGAGGGAAAGGATTTCGATGTGTGCCCCATCAACAACTGGATGGT
>NW_005071824.1:0-433 GCF_000277835.1 Geospiza fortis | reverse complement strand
AAAAAAACCAAAATGAGCCAAGGCTTCTCTTCAGAATGGGTACCAATAAAGCTAGAAATCAGCAATACAGATTACCACACTTGCAGGAAACTCCTCTGATTGAGGAGTGCATGTAAAATAATGCATCTATATCTCAATATCTTTCCATAAGAATACATAGCTACCTCTAGAATAATGGCATTATTGTCATAAATATCCCCCATGTTAAAAAAAATCATAAAAAAACCTCCAAACAAACCAATTATTAACCAAAAACATTGCTTCTTCCACTACAGTGACTTCATTTTCCTCCTCCAACAGTCATTTGCTATCCTCCTCATTTTGGGGTAAAGATACATGTGACTGTATCAATCTTATTCTAGTCTGGTGAGTTTTGTTGGACCAAAACATATTTCTTAAGCATGAAATAATCAGATTCCTACACTCTTTTTTT
>NW_005071823.1:0-433 GCF_000277835.1 Geospiza fortis | reverse complement strand
CGGGGGTGAAACGGCGAAAACTCGGGATAAATCGGGGGTGAAAGGGCGAAAAATCGGGATGGAACGGCGAAAAACCGGGATAAATTCGGGATAAAATGGGGTAAAAACGGGGGGAAATGAGGGGGAAATGGGGATAAATCAGGATAAAATCAGGATAAAACCGAGATAAAATCGGGATAAATCGCATATTCCCCCCCCACGCCCCGCTTTTCCAGCGGCGACCCCTCCCAAATTTTCCAGCTTTTTAACCCTTCCCTGGAAAACCCGAGGGCGCCTCCAGACCTTGGGGATTTTTGGGGGGTTTTTAGGGGTTTTTTTTAGGGATTTTGGGGTTTTTTCAGGGTGGTTCCAAGCCCTCCCAGCCTCCCATAAATCCGCCGTGTCATCCAGGTGGGGCCGTTCCAGGTGTGCCTCTCCCAGGTGTTCCCGGCGC
>NW_005071822.1:0-433 GCF_000277835.1 Geospiza fortis | reverse complement strand
CCAATATTAATCAAAATTTAGAAAAAACTTTGGATTCAAATAAACAAGTCTTTGCCTTACCAGTGAGATATGGTTGTAATGATGTAAATCCACAAAACAAAACTCCTTCTCACCATGAGATCAAAGAACTTATAAGAAGAATGTAAAAAATTATTATACCTTTACCAGATCAGCCTCCAGCTGTAACATAGATGCTAACAGCTTGCAGTAAACTCATCTCTCCACAACATCTTGCCAATATGCAAGTCACTGCTTTTGGAAAGCAGATTGCAGAATCTCAAGAAAAGTTAGGAAAGACATTGGAAGATAATGTGGGAAGAGCTTTGGGAGAAAATTGGGGACAAATAGTGAAAAAGCTTGAAAGAGCCCTTGAAGCACAAACAGAAAATTTGAAAAAAATCTATTTGTACTGTTGGACTCTGATAAAAAGGCT
>NW_005071821.1:0-433 GCF_000277835.1 Geospiza fortis | reverse complement strand
GCTGCCGAGCTCCTGCACGATGAGACGTTCCTGGGGCAGCGCCGGCTGAGCGGGGCCCGGCTCCCTCACGCCGTCCTTGCCCGCAGCACTCGGGCTCCAGCAGCCCCGGGCTGCTCCTTCGGGATGTGCCGACCGCTCCCGGAGCGCTGCCCTTTGTCGGGAACGAGCCCGGGAGCACCCGAATCATCCCCGGGACCTCCTGTGAGGCTGTGCCCGAGCCATGAGGGGTTTGGGAGCCCGGTGGGTGTCACTGCTCTGTCCCAAAATCCGGGGGGAGCTGGAATGGCAAGCAGTTACCCACCATGGTCCAGCCCCATGGGCCTCATCGGAGCACCCTGCGGAATTCCCAGCGCTCCTGCTCCACCTGCATGGCCAGGTGCTGTTCCCGTGGGCCCCCTGCTCCAGCCGCTCCCGCCTCAGCCGCTGCTCCAGC
>NW_005071820.1:0-433 GCF_000277835.1 Geospiza fortis | reverse complement strand
TGGTAGAAGGGACTGAGAGTCCCCTTACTCAATATGTTACCGAATGGCTTTGGTCCCAGGCTTTTGTTCACTTTGCAGGAATGGGAAAAACAAAAAACCTGGCAGCTTCAAGGGGTAGTGGGAGAAGAAATTAGCATAGGATGCCGAATGATTCACAGAACTACTTACAGTAAAGCAATCTCAATCGGTGTTTTGACAGATCAGACAAATAAGCGTGAACTGGTTTGTACGCCCCCAAGTGTACAAGACTGTTGGCACAATTTTACATTAACACAAACTGCAGAAGTAGTTTGTCTTTGGTCCAAAAATACTGAAGGCCTTTCTTTTAAGTTGATAATAAATGGCATGACCCAACCTTCTACTACCAACACTCCAACCCAACCACCGCTTATATGTAGCCCGAGAATTTTGAAATTGGACCATATATAATCAG
>NW_005071819.1:0-433 GCF_000277835.1 Geospiza fortis | reverse complement strand
GGTTTCTGAGGTCATTTTTGGGGTGGAATTTTGGGGTTTCTGGGATGGATTTTCGGGTTTTTGGTGCCCCCGAGTTCATTTCTGGGATACCTGATGCGGTTTTGGGGTGAATTTTGGGAGTTTGGTTTTTGGGGTGGATTTTGGGGGTTTCTGGGATGGATTTTGGGGTTTTGGGGGTTTCTGAGCTCATTTTTGGGCTGAATTTTGGGGTTTTGGTCTCCCCGAGTTGCTTTTCAGGGTCCCTGAGGTGGTTTTGGGCTGGATTTGAGGGTTTTTGGGGTGGATTTGGGGTGGAGTTTTGGGGTTTGGGGAGTTTCCGAGTTCATTTTCAGGGTCCCTGATGTGGTTTTGGGGTGGATTTTGGGTTTTTGGGGGCTCCCCGAGTCCATTTTTGGGGTTCCTCAGCTGTTTTTGGGGTGCATTTGGGTTTTTT
>NW_005071818.1:0-433 GCF_000277835.1 Geospiza fortis | reverse complement strand
AAATGCAGCACTCTGCCTGCATTAACTCCTTGTGGGAATGCTCTGCTCTGCACACTGAATGCTCAGCAGTTTCATCTAATCCACTCTGCTAAGATTAGAATGACTAAAACCAGGTAATCCTATATAAAATAGGATATATAAAATGTAAAATATGTTTAAATTGATGTATTTTTTCTTTAAACAACCTGGATGACATTTACATTTTAATCAGCTGTTATCATCCTAAGGAGTTTCACCCACTCCCATTTCCTGTCCCTGGTACTTGATTTTCCTTGCCCCAAATTCAGTGTGTAGCCTTACAAAGTTGTGCCATCACAGAAGAGAGGCTGAGGGTCAAATAGCTGGGACCTGAGGGGTGCAATTTGAGTTTGGGGTGCTGCTGAATGGCACCCTGTTTCACACTGCAGAAATGCAATATACAGCCACTTTCACT
>NW_005071817.1:0-433 GCF_000277835.1 Geospiza fortis | reverse complement strand
CCAGCTTTCTCCCAGCATAAAAATGTTGGAGAATTTTCCATGAGCATTTGGAGTAGTGCTGGTCCTCCACTCCATTTGCTGCTATTTCTTTATCTTCCTTTTCAACAGCTCTTCATGGTAAAGGTCTGTGAACAGAAGTGCAGCAAAACTTCAGAAAAATTATTGCTTTAATTAGTAGATCTTATTTATTTCTTCATGAAATGACTTGGAATCTGAAGTGTGGACATGCAGAACTTTTAGGGAAGATGTGCAGCCAACAGAGGATGGAGTTGTGAGGGACAAACGATGACTGCAGCATCCTCTGTCTGCTGTGGGAAGCTGGGGAGGAGAGGAACCTCAAGGAGCAGTTTTAAGGAAGCTCCACAGGTATATGGAGCCTTCCATTCCCTTCCCCTCCCTTCCACTACCTTCCATTCCCTTCCATTCCCTTCCA
>NW_005071816.1:0-433 GCF_000277835.1 Geospiza fortis | reverse complement strand
AAAGTGTTTATTGGAATAGACAGTTGCAGGTTTCCCTTATTTATGGTTCTTTCATTCTTGTTTTCTATGTCAACGACCTTGATAGAAAATTCTTTCAGGGGTAAGCATGGATCCTCTTATCAAACTTCTCTCTGGCTCACAGAAGTCACGGTAAAACCTCTTCCACAGGCTGCATCCCCCCTCTGTCTTCCCGCATTTGGGATCCCCCTCCCTTAACTGGATATTTCTTTATGTGCTGGTTTCCTTCCCTAATGGCAGTTACTATTACCTTGGCCTTCGCCTTGGCCTTCTCTTCGTCCCTCTCTACATACACCTTCTGTGTTTCTCTTAAAAGATCCTCTAACCTCCTTTCTTGCCAATCATCTAATTTTTCTAGCTTTCTCCATATATTTGACCAGGCGTGAGTGACTGTCATGGTTTGGAATGGGAGGAA
>NW_005071815.1:0-433 GCF_000277835.1 Geospiza fortis | reverse complement strand
AGACCCTCTTCCTAGATATCTAAGACATTTTTACCTCTCATCTTGGTGCATAATTAAACAAACAGATCTATCAGGAAGGGCTGTGAGAAAGCCATAACAGAACACCATACCACAAATGATAAATGATGGTCATCTTGGAAGGTCTCCAAGCCAGAGACATCCCAGTTAGATAGAAAACCTCTCTAACACAGAGGAAGAAGGTGCCACATTTCCCCCAGTTCTGTGTGGAGCTCATTTCAGTTCAGATCCCACATCAAACACAAACAATAACATAAATTTAAAATCAAGCAATATCCAAAAATTAATTTAACAATAATGGGTTAAAAAAATATACTAGAAAAATTCAAATTTACCATTATCACTTGCTTAGAACTACATTAAATTTGAAGTACAAGATAGATGTTTCTAACTTCTCAACTAAATAAAAGAAGTA
>NW_005071814.1:0-433 GCF_000277835.1 Geospiza fortis | reverse complement strand
TGTCCCAAACCCTTCCCTGTCCCTGGGGCACCCTGTGGCCTCTGGGGCTGTGTGGATGCCAGAGCAGATTGGCAGGAGAGCAGAGAGGCTCCTTCATTCATTGCTGCTGCTGGGAACCTTCAGCAGAGGCTCTGAGATGCTGGAAATGCACAGAAACTGCCCTTGCACAGGGAGCTGCACTTGGAACAAGGGTTCAGGAGGGGATTTTCCCTTCTTCTGTGTTCCAGCAGAGCCTCTGAGCCTGTTCAGTCTGACAGCTGTGCCAGGGCTTTGTCCAAAGGCATTTGGGGGCTGACAGGGACATTTTGTGATTTAGTGTGTCCAAAATGATGCTGTGCAGAGAAATCCCCCCTTTCCCTGTGGAAAGGGAGCTGTGCTCTCAGTGGGATCACAGAGACAGCCTGTGGCTGGGGAAACTGGGGTGAAATCTCAA
>NW_005071813.1:0-433 GCF_000277835.1 Geospiza fortis | reverse complement strand
TTTTTTCTTCTTTAATAAAGCTTCAGCAAACAATATTCCCAGAGAGTTGAAAACAGCACTGATCCCAGGGAGGATCTACTGACTGAGACAGGAGGAACAAACACATTTTGGCTGAGTGAAAAGAAACATATTCAGCGTCAAGCACAAGGAAAGCAATTCAGACAGATAATTCCTGGGAGACAAATTATTCTGGCACCAGCAGAAAGAAGCAACATGAAAAACCTTTTCCAAGGTCATCTCTGGATGCACACCATCAGAAGGGGAAAGCCAGACTCATGGAAAATATTTAATCCATTGACACAAACTCAGGTGAGTTCCAATATTCCCTGGCCATCAGAACATTATTTCTTGGAAATTCTCAACAAGAAAGTGCTCAAGAGTTGATGTGTGGGTCATAGCCCACATATCTGAAATACAATCACACACTGAAAAA
>NW_005071812.1:0-433 GCF_000277835.1 Geospiza fortis | reverse complement strand
TGGAGGAGATGGAAGTTTATTGATTGCTTTCACAGAGGCTCAGTTTAGCAGAGCACCACCGGCCTCTCTCTGTTCACTCCAGTGGATTGGTACTTGGGATGGCTGGTGCTGGAGGAAATGGATCAAGTGGCTTACACAAGATTATCAAACCCAAGTGGTTTTACCCCTCAGCATTTATGCAGCAACTTTTCTCATCATTTATATTCTGACTGCCAGCCTTGAAGTTCAGCACTGGGAAGTGTTTAATAAGATTTTCAGGAATCCGTAGCCTTTAACATTTGGACAAATGTAATATGGCTTGGGACAAATGAAAATAATCCATCTGAACAATTTCTGCTGATGCCAAATTTCATTCAAGGCTTACTTCAACAATGGAAAAGTGAGGTCTCAAACTTTGAAAATAGGTCAGACTTTCTATAACTCTGTAATTTTT
>NW_005071811.1:0-433 GCF_000277835.1 Geospiza fortis | reverse complement strand
AAGTTTTTCTGTTATTTCAATTCCTGTAAATTTGGCTGTGTGTACAAATTCATTAGCTGGAAGTTCCATCCTTGGCGGCATACAGCGATCGTAAAGTCTGCACAACTTTATTAGTCAGCTTATTAGCACTCGTTAGAGCAATTTTTTTGTAAATAATGTCTGACTCTTTAATAGTGTCTACCCAAGGCACCAGTTTGCGGCCATCACGGCGCTTAGCCTCAGTCCAGGAGCCACTGTAGGAGCCTGCCATCCACTGAACACTGAAGCCATTGCTGGTTTTCTGTACTACTCTTGCAATTTGTGGTCGGTCTTTGTACTTTGGACAGCAAATAGCGATGACATCCATGACATCAACACTTTCATTCATCTGTGCTGCCAACTCCGTAGAGTCTGAATTTCGTTTTGACCTTCTCAATGACTAAAACATTGGGGG
>NW_005071810.1:0-433 GCF_000277835.1 Geospiza fortis | reverse complement strand
ATTCCCGGGTTTATCCCAGCAATTCCTGAGTTTATCCCAGCGATTCCCAGTTTATCCCATTCATTCCAGGGTTTATGCCAGCAACTCCCAGTTTTATCCTGGCAAGTCCCAGGTTTACCCCAGCGATTCCCAAGTTTATCCCAGTGATTCCCAGATTTATCTCAGCGATTCCCAGTTTATCCCAGCAATTCCCAGGTTTATCCCAGTGATTCCTGGGCTTATCCCAGTGATTTCCTGGGTTTATCCCAGCGATTCCTGGGTTTATCACCAGGTTTACCCCAGTGATTCCCAGTTCATCCCAGCGATTCCCAGGTTTATCCCAGCGTTTGCCCACTCCTGGGATCACGGGGAGGGATGGGATGGGAGCAGGAACACCGAGGAGCTCCCACTTGGAGCTGCAGGCACAGCTCCAAAATCCATGGAAAAATCCACA
>NW_005071809.1:0-433 GCF_000277835.1 Geospiza fortis | reverse complement strand
AAAAAATTTATTTTCAAAGAAAATTACTTCTGAATGTTCTACACAGTGTATTTTCCTAAAGCATGGACTGCTGACTCTCCAGGAAGATCTTAATATCCATTGTTTTTGAAGCAGCTGTAGTGAAAACCAGTTGCTAGTCATACTACTGTCAATAGATCAAATGGCTTTGTGAGCACTCAATTGTGTGGGACACTTCCTTTACAGTAAAAAATTATGTATGGTGAGGTACAGAACCCATGGAGAATGTAGGTTCATCAGTACCACTAACTTTGGGTAGATAGGGACACTTACTTGATTGAAGGTAGCTGTTTTCAAAATGTACTGCTTTAGGAGACAAATTAGAAAGGCAGTTTGGAAGTGCATATGTCAGAAAAGAACTTTCTATCATAGTTTTGAATTTGAAGTCATGCCAGTTTTCACATAACAGACCCTT
>NW_005071808.1:0-433 GCF_000277835.1 Geospiza fortis | reverse complement strand
TACCAAAGCTTTTAATTCCTCCTCTACTGAGGCAGATCCCAAATTGCTTTCTTCTTCAGCCTCATCTTCAGATGATGAGTGCGTTATTTCTAACACTTCACCACCAGCTGCTCCCTTTTCCTGAATACTTTTATTCTTGGGTCACCAGCTGAAATCTCTGAGGGAGGCTGCTTCCTGACTCTGTTTCTCATCTGAGGGTCCTGAGGTTTTGAGTTCCTCTTTGGTTAGTGGAACCGGGTTACAGGGTCCTGGGCAGCACGAAGTAACATCTAACATAGTTGAAAATAACTTGCTAGCAGGAAATGCCTGTGGCTCAGGATCGGGGCTCAGGGAAAAAGCAACACAAGCTGCTGCAGAGGCTTTCTTTTCCGCCTTCATCGCCCATAATACCTCTACAATGTTTTTTCACAGGGTAGCATATTTAGATGCCTCT
>NW_005071807.1:0-434 GCF_000277835.1 Geospiza fortis | reverse complement strand
TTTTAAGGGATTTAAGCAAATAGAGCACACCTCTCATCATTTCTGAATTCATTAGCCTTCCACTAACAGCCAACTCCTGTTCTCCAGTCAGTATGCCCCAGGTTTCCAGGCCTAAGTACTGGAAGTACTTGTATATCACCTTTACTCTGACCACAATTTGAAAAATGAGTATGTAGTTTTGTGATTACACAGAGAGAAGTAGGTTATATGAAAGATCCTTAATGAAACACATGGTTTCATGCTTCCCCTATGTCATATAATGGTCTTGATCTGTGGGAAAAGTAATAAAACCCAAATCTGAATGGTTGAAAATTAATGCAGTTCTGCTGTAGCTCATCTACATCTACTTTAAGATGTATATTCGCTGATAGTTAAACTTATGCAATAGCCTGTTTAAATAGTAGAATTAATTTAATTAGTTATCTACATTTTAA
>NW_005071806.1:0-434 GCF_000277835.1 Geospiza fortis | reverse complement strand
CATCCATCAGCCCTGAGCCCTCCTACTGCTGCACCTTTACTGTCCTGAAATCCCACTCTAAGATGAAGTTCCAATAGATAAAGCACATTGCATTTGTTGGGGTAATTCTCACCCAGGTACCCCAGCAGGGTTAGAAGAGAGTATTCCCTCCACATGGGCTCAGGATGAGATGAAAATCCTCTTTGCCTGCACATTTGGGACATAATCTGAGAAGGAACTGGATGAACACCCCCATGAACTCACTGCATGGATGATGATTGGAATTGACCACACAGGCTTGGCCCCTGCTACACATATCTATCCTTCCATAAAAAACAAAACAAAAGACACTGTGTCATTCCATTGCACAATACCTACAGAAATACGTGCTTAGAAAAAGAGCCTCACTTCCTGAGCCCATACCAGGCCTACAAAAGCAAAAAAAAAAAAAAAAA
>NW_005071805.1:0-434 GCF_000277835.1 Geospiza fortis | reverse complement strand
ATTGATTTCTAATAGTTGTTAGTAACCGTCTTCAGCAGTTCTCTGTTTCAGGACCAAGAAGGACATTCAGGGATGTCAAAGATCAACATCTCCAACTAATGGACCTTCTCCTGAAACTCAGCTGTTTGGACTTTGAAACAATGATCATTCTTTGCATTGTTGTTTGGTTTTCTTATATTGTAAACCTTGTTCTAATTATATGATCGAAATAGATATTCTACAGGTAAAGAATCTCCCTGATCATTCTAAGTCAGCATCTGATTGAGGTTTTGATTGACAACCGGCAAATTGCTAAGGGAACCTCTTGAGCTGTGTTTGTTCTCCTTTCTATAAAGGGCCCTACAGAGGACTACAAACACCGCCTTTTTTCTTTAAACACAAAAGGGTGAATTGTTGCCGCAGCTTTCTCCAGAGAGAGCAGCAGGCACAACTTT
>NW_005071804.1:0-434 GCF_000277835.1 Geospiza fortis | reverse complement strand
TTTGCTGGTTTGTTTTCACAATGACTTAAGGGGAAGCAAACAAATTATTTTAAACATGTAATAAATACCTAGAGAAAAATAGCAATAATTACATTTTCAATGTCAAATAAGTTTTACCTACCCTTATCCTCTGTTTTACAATTTTATGGTGTTTCCATTTTAAAAGACTGCTTTTAAATAATTGTCAGTAAGTGTTCCCCAGAAAATAATGTGTTTAATGGCATTTCTTTTCTCCTGTGCATGAATGGCTTAGGGATTACTGTTGAGTTTTCAGCTATAAATGCAAATGTAAACCTAACCCAGTTTACAGTTTGAATGTGTGCTGTTTGCTCCAGCTGTTTTGTGTTTGCAAGGTGGTCTGATTCAATCCTCTCTATCAAATGACACTTTAAATTCTCTGGTTGTCTGGAAAAACCCACTGAAAGGTGAAAAAA
>NW_005071803.1:0-434 GCF_000277835.1 Geospiza fortis | reverse complement strand
TCAGCTACCAGAAAATGAAAAGTGATATGCACTCTTTACTGATGGCTGTTTTGTAGGAATATACTGAAAATCAAAAGCTATTGTATGAAGTTCTATGTGATGAGTTGCAGCAATTAGACAAAGTGGATCTAGGCAGCAGAGTTGTTAGATGTCCAGCTGGCTTTAGATTTTTCTGAATTGGACAAATGGCCAGCACTCTACCTCTACACTGATTTGTGGATGGTAACAAATGCTCTGTGGGGTTGGCCCGCAGACCAATGGAAAAAGACCAGTTGGCTGTGTGGAGTAAACCCATCTGGACTGCTGAAATGTGGCAAGACACTGCTGCCTGGCTTGTAAAACTAAGTCATGTAGATGTAAGTGTACCCAAGAATCAGGTTGCTGAAGAGCAATGCAACAATGGATGAGTGGATTGAGCTGCCAAGATTAAAATG
>NW_005071802.1:0-434 GCF_000277835.1 Geospiza fortis | reverse complement strand
CTTATATGATGTAGGTGTGGATACCACATCTGTTAGCCGGTGAATCATGCAATGGCATATTACTTGGTTTTGAATTTGAAGATGATTATTGTGCCAAGACATATATTAAAAAAATGAACATATCTATAAGAAAATGGTTCTCACTGTAATGAAATTTACTCGGTGACTGAGTAGCAATTGAAAGGAAAGAGCAGGAGATGGGATGCCATATGTCATGGGACTACCTCCATGGCATAGAGGTGATATGCAGTTTTTCAAGATGCATAAAAACAGGAGCTGAAATAAACAATATTCAGAAGTATGAGTATTCTCAAAAGAGAGCTCTGTTAAAATTTAGTGCCTCTATAGGTCTGATATAATGTTTCTAATGGTTATTGTAAGTTGTCTGTCCCTCTCAGTGCCATTGATCAAGTTATTTTCATTCTTATTTGTAG
>NW_005071801.1:0-434 GCF_000277835.1 Geospiza fortis | reverse complement strand
AATTACCTTAAAATGACCCAAAAAAAGACCCAAAATGACCTAAAAAATGACCCAAAATTACCTCAAAGTGACCCAAAAAATGTCCCAAAATTACCTTAAAATGACCCAAAAAATTACCCAAAAAATGTCCCAAAATTGCCTTAAAATGACCCGAAAAATGTCCCAAAATTACCCCAAAAAATGACCCATAAACGATCCCGAAATGTTCCACAATTACCCAAAACTGGCCCAAAATTACCCCAAAAAAGCACCTGAAAATGCCCCAAAATGTCCCAAAATGCCCCAAAATCACCCAAATTTGCCCAAACCTTGAGATTTTCCATCGAATTTCCCCAATTTCCTGCAGGAATGTTGGACTTCAGCCTCTTCGGGGTCTCCTACGTGAGTGCCGACGTTTGGGATTTACCAAAATCGCCGATTTTGGGCTCGGGTTT
>NW_005071800.1:0-434 GCF_000277835.1 Geospiza fortis | reverse complement strand
CTGGATCAGCTGGGGAGGGAAATTTTGGGGGATTTTTGGGGTTTCCCAAAAATTTGGGAGCCCCAGAATCTTCCCTGATCCATCAGGGAGGTCAAAAATTCCAAAGAATGGGGAAAAAAACCCACAAATTGACCCAAAATAATCCTGAAATTCCAGGGGAATTTAGTGAGGTTTGGTACCAAAAAAAAATCCCAAAATCTCCCCAAACCCACCCAGGATCCCCCAAATTTCTCCCAAACTTCTCCAGGACACCCCAAAATCTCCCAGGAGCTCCCAAATTTTCCCCAAATCCTCCCAAATTTCCTTTAACCCCTCCAAGCTCCCCCAAAACTTCTTTGGGACCCCCGAGAATTCCCCCAAAATCCAAAATCCCCCTCAAAATCCTCCCCAAATCCCTCCAGGACCCTCCAAATTCCCCCAAATCCTCCCCAAAA
>NW_005071799.1:0-434 GCF_000277835.1 Geospiza fortis | reverse complement strand
AAAACAGACCTTCATTTCCCAGAGGGTTTTCTGAAATGCTTCTTGTCCTGACTGAACTTACTGAGAAAGGGTCACCTCCAATGTCTGTCTTTCCCTTTCACTGTAGCCAGGCCAACCTTCCTGAATGTCTTTGAAGAGATGTTCTTTCAGGCTGAAAGAATTCTCACTTGCATCCAGGTTGGCCACCTAAGGACAGAGATTTCAAACATACATCTTCATTACACCTGAAGGCAGACTACAGATGTAAAACTGATACTGCAAAGCTAAAGCAAAGCTGAAAAGAAAACCATGCAGCAGTTTTCCAGGACTTTTGTTCAATGTGAAGAACAAAGCAACTGACATGGAAGAGGCAACAAGATTAAATGGGTGTGGTTCATTTGGGCTGTAGAAGTTTGGATGTAAGTAAATGCCAAACTGCTGCAAGCATGGAGGAA
>NW_005071798.1:0-434 GCF_000277835.1 Geospiza fortis | reverse complement strand
CAATCAGGCTCCAAAGGGGAATTCATCTGAGTCTTCCAACATAGGAGATCTCCTGGGAATGTGGAGGTGATTCCTGGGAAAGGAATGGATCCAATCAGGCTCCAAAGGGGAATTCATCCGAGTCCTCCAATGTGGGACATCTCCTGGGAATGTGGAGGTGATTCCTGGGAAGGGAATGGATCCAACCGGGATCCAACAGGGAATTTATCTGAGTCACCCAATGTTGGAGATCTCCTGGGAATGTGGAGGTGATTCCTGGAAAGGGAATGGATCCAACTGGGATCCAACAGGGAATTGATCCAAGTCCTCCAATGATGGAGATCTCCTGGGAATGTGGAAGGGAATGGATCCAACCGGGGTCCAATGGGGAATAGATCCGAGTGCTCCAATGCGGGAGATCTCCTGGAAATGTGGAGGTGATTCCTGGGAAAGGA
>NW_005071797.1:0-434 GCF_000277835.1 Geospiza fortis | reverse complement strand
TTTTTGTTTTCCTTCTCAAGGTTTTTGGTGATTTCCTTCTTTGTTCATGCCCATTCAAATGCCACTCCCTCTGGATATAAAGTTTTCCCATTTTTTCTTCCTTACAGGAAGGTAATTGGCTCTGGCCCCTGTGAACCCTGCTGTACTGTGACACAGGCCCATTTTCTGTCACAGAAATCTAAGCTATATGAAATACACTCTTAACAGAGGTTTATTTTCATTATGATTTTATATTTACAAGTCTAACAAGAATCCATATCAGCTAAAGTTAAGATAGTGTGAAATCAGGTGTGCATTTTACTGTGTTTGCTTGTTGTTATAATCTGTGCATTGAGTGTTCTGAACTGAGTTGCATTAATTTTCTAAAATGGGCAAATTGGAGGACTTTTACTGAAGAAGGATCTTGAGGCTACTGTAGAAAATTTGCAGAGAGA
>NW_005071796.1:0-434 GCF_000277835.1 Geospiza fortis | reverse complement strand
CTTCTAAATCCTCCCTGATCTTTGTTTTATATTCAACCACCCCCATGCAATTGTGAATCAATTCCTCTGAAGCTTCCCCAAACAAAAATTGTGCAGGGTTCTGCGTGGTCATTGTTCTCAATTCCAAGTCTTGCGAGTGAATCAAAATGGCCTCATACTTTAACAACCTTGCATCAGTGAGCCATTTGTCTGCCTTCTGATGTAGTATGCCCCGCACGTTGTGCGGTGCAAATACTACCAACAATGCGCTGAAGGTTACCTTCTTGGCTTCATCCACCAGCAGTGCTACAGTGACAATTGCCTGCAAGCAGGTGGGCCAGCCCCTGCTGACCAGGTCCAAAAGTCGGGACAAGTAACCCACCGGTTTCCTGACCCCTGCCCACTCCTGCGTCAGCACCCCATGTGTAGTGTGACTGCTCACATCCACAAACAAC
>NW_005071795.1:0-434 GCF_000277835.1 Geospiza fortis | reverse complement strand
TACAAAGGTTCTACATACATCATAATCAAATTTCTTAACCAGCCGCTAATGCCAAAAGATTTTAGCCAACTATCTAGTGGGCTTGAATTATTTCTTGATTCATTTTCTTAAGTTCAATCTTTCCATTCTCTTTAAAAATCGTCTCATTGCCCTGTCTGGCCCGCCTTCAAATGGACCAATAATGGTGTGATAGCCAATCGGTATGCCTTTCTTGCAGCGAACTTCTAAAATTTGAGTCTGTCTTTGTGAATTAATTCTATGATATTGTTTATTGATCTCCCACCTATAGTAGGCCAAAATCTTTTGTTCTGGAGTCTCATATAGTGTTAGCGCCACCTGGCGGTGTAACTTTGTATCTTTCTGAAGCGCTCTCTCCCAACCCTCAAACCTATTACTAAAATCACAACCTTTACACCATAACCCTGGTATTATGC
>NW_005071794.1:0-434 GCF_000277835.1 Geospiza fortis | reverse complement strand
TTGACTGCACAAACTCATCTTTGAAAAACAGTGATGAACAGGTCAAGAGCTTGTGGTTGAAAATCAGAAGCCAAGCCAATAAATAAAATCTCATGGTTTGTGTTTACTACCCACCACTCAGTTGAGGGAACCCTGCTGACAAAACTTTCCTACTTCACCTGCATGAAGCATCACTCTGGCAGGTTCTGGTCCAGCTGCAGGAACTTGTCAGGACAGTCCCTGACATCTGCTGGAAAAGCAGCTCAGCAAGATGGAAGCAGTCCTGGAGACTCCTGGACAACATCAAGGATAATTTCTTACCCCAGGGACAGACAACAGCGCCTGCTACTTACTGACACAGATTAACTAACTGGAGAGATCAGGATCGGTGGCAGCCTGGGCTCAAGTGGTCATACCCTGGTGGAATTCACGATCTCAAGGATTATGGGCCAAAG
>NW_005071793.1:0-434 GCF_000277835.1 Geospiza fortis | reverse complement strand
AACTTTCACAAAAGTTGCGGAGTTTTGCTTACCTCCACAAAACACTGAAGAGCCCAAAATCTCTACATCCAAATAATGTCCTCCTCTGACGGAGAAAATTGAACTTCGGTTTCTGAAGGCATCTCTTCCCAACCGTCACCCCTCATTTTGCGAAGGGCAGTGTTGTCAGGAGGGGAAGAGTTAACAGTACCTTGCAACAGTGTCCAGTTTCAGCAGGCTGCTCAGGATTTGCAGGGTCCTAGAGGCTGTCCTGTGGCTCCACAAAGGATCTTTGGACACTTTCTGAGAGAATTCAGCAGATCCTCGCGTGTTCAGCCTCGGGTGTGAACTCTGCCTGATATCAGGGTCTTGGTTCTTCAGCTCCAGGCTACAGCCAACATCTGGGGTGACCACTTATTGTATTTGCATTCCCCCCAGACGAAGGAAGGAATGAT
>NW_005071792.1:0-434 GCF_000277835.1 Geospiza fortis | reverse complement strand
CAGGTGAGACCTGATGCTCTCCCTCCTCCCCTGAACTTTCTTTGTGATTCCTGCTCTCCAATACAAAAAAACCTCAGGGCTCAAAAAGCCAGTGAAAACTCTTTATTCTTAATTTCCAGGTCATCAGATATCCTGAGTGGGACGGGACACACCAGGAGCACCAGGTTGAACCCTTATGTGAAGGGCTCAGCTGGGGATTGAACCCACAACCTGGGCATTTTTGACACCTTGCTCCAACCAAGCCAATCTCAGGTAATGGCAATGTCCTGCCTGGGATGGGAATGCCAAATGCCAGCAGGGGAATTCCTGTGCCAATGCTGCTTTACACAGCAGCCCCTGGAATGTCCGTAGGGCAGAGCTCCATAGCCAGCACCTGACCATGGAACAACACAGGTGAACTGCTATGTGACAGCACAAAACTCTTCCAGTAATCC
>NW_005071791.1:0-434 GCF_000277835.1 Geospiza fortis | reverse complement strand
TGCAGTAATCTTCTGCCAATGTCTCTGTTGTCTTTAAGATCAGCTGTTTCTCCATTTCAGTGAAAGCATCCAGTAGTAACTGGATATCAGCTCAGTCTGGGTTGTGTTGTTTTATAACATATCTTAGACGTTTAGCCGTTAGTATCGGATCAACACAATAATTCTTAGCAATCCTTTCCCATGCCTCTAAATCAAGAGTGGTAAATGGGACTTTAATCATTAATTTCTCTCCTTCTGGTCCCACAGCTTCACGGAGCGGGGCTTGTAGTACAGCTTGTCTCTTATTTCTAGATGCAACTGGACTGTGAGGGGGAGGGTGGATCATAGTAGATGTACTTTCTCCACTTGAGTCTTCTTCCTTTTTGGGGAAGCTCCCTCCCTCTTCATCTTCATCTTCCTCAGTCTCTTCCTCAACTTCCCTTCTCCTAGGGGGG
>NW_005071790.1:0-434 GCF_000277835.1 Geospiza fortis | reverse complement strand
GCTTACAGACAGCTTAAAAGGAAACGCGGGAAAGTTAGCTCATCACAGCACCAGACCTCTTTCTCAGTTTCACCTTTCCTTGAAAGTCACAATTCATAAGATTAAAAGGTTCTTGGCAGACTCATTTAATCCATAATATTCTGGCCTTGATATTACTCATCCATGAACAGCAGAGATCAGAAGGATAACTGCTTTCTCACCTAAGCAGTAAAAGCTTATGATACCCTCAAAAAAAAGGCTGGAAAACTGCTACAGCACATTGTGCCAAATAGAATCTGAAATCTTCTCTGTTTATCTTCACTGGTTTAGGAACTCACCTGCTACAATGAAAGGGAAGAAATCTTTAAGATACTGGTCACTTCTCAGTTTCTTACAGAAATGTTGCCTCCGGTAAAACAAGAAGTTATGTAGGATAATCACAGAACCATAGAAGG
>NW_005071789.1:0-434 GCF_000277835.1 Geospiza fortis | reverse complement strand
CATGTCTGCAGCTTGAGCTCAGTGGAGGCTGGTGCAACTGCTGCAGGCTCTGTGTGAAATGTGCAGGAGGTATCTTGCACTTGGTGATCCAAATGTGGTGTGACTTTAATGACAATCAAGGGATCTCCTAAACTGGGGCACCCTGCAATTCTTAATTGTTTTAAACCCTTCAACTATACTTTTATCTAATGCTTTACACAATCCTTATAGATGTGGGTATCTTTTGTCACCATATCTCAGTCTGACTTGAAAGAAAAGCAAATGTTTGCATCTTGGATATGGTTGTTGGATTTCATTAGATGATAGGACTTAGAAATAAGTAGATCTCAAAGTTGACACACTCTGGCAAACCTGCAGCTCGGGTACTGTGGAACTGACCTCCACAAACATAGCTCTGGAAGAACTGGTGTTCCTGCCTCTGCAACTGAAAAAAA
>NW_005071788.1:0-434 GCF_000277835.1 Geospiza fortis | reverse complement strand
AAAAAAGGATGGAGTTCAGTGCTAGGACAAAAAGGAATATAAGGAAATGAATAGTTAAATATGAATACAAAGGGTGCAGGAAATACAAAACAATCTTTGAGAGCAGCCTAGAGCCTGACTGATTTTTCTGAGGACTCTTGGTGAACGAGAGTGTGGTGAGCACGTGGCACAGTGCAGATGGCAGAGATTTGGTTCTCAGTCCTGCCCTCCTGTGTGACTGAGAGGACATCCATCAGGGCTCACAGTTCTGTGCTCTGGCTGAGATTCACCACACAGAAGGAAGGACTCCTTCCCCATTCATAATGTCAGCTAATATGTATAAACTCCTCTACCACATCAGTCAATCCTCCTTTCCTTTGCATTTCAGATGGAAATGCATCTGCCACTGAGTGAGAGCAGGAAAGAGCAACCACTGCAGGATGAAAGCAGAGGAG
>NW_005071787.1:0-435 GCF_000277835.1 Geospiza fortis | reverse complement strand
CCTGCTTCCCTTCTCCATGGGGCACCTTCTTCTCCATTCCTACAAGCAACACTAAATCCAGAGGAGGTTCAGATGATGATGATCAGAAAAGCAGGAAATAGCTAAATAAGTTAGGAAGCATTAGCCTGGAAAAGGGATCATTATGGGGGATTTTGCAGAGGTCTGCATACTGATGTATGTTCTGGAGACACCAAATCCACAGTTTGTTATCCGCTCCTGTGCAAGAACTACAGGATATATCCAAGTAGTAGGAGGCACATTTTCATTGATTGCAGTTACTCTGTCAAACCCCTTCTTGCAGGACACAGTGAATGATGTGAGTTTTTATGTGTTCTTAATAGAGGATTGAACAATTTAATGGAAACAAAATCCTTCCAGGAGTACTGAGTGGACAGAATCTTCATCTGGCTCAGTCTGTCTGTGCTCACAGGTGGT
>NW_005071786.1:0-435 GCF_000277835.1 Geospiza fortis | reverse complement strand
CAGGGGTCAGGGGACACAGGGGGGAGCAGGGACAGCGGTCAGCAGTGGGGAGTGGGCAGCGGTCATCAAAAGGGACAACAGGGAGTGGTCATCGGTGGGGACAAGGGGGAATGGGCAGTGGTCATCAGCAGGGACATGGCAGAATGGACAGTGGTCATCAGTGGGGATCAGGGGAATTGCAGGACAGTGGTCATCGATGGGGCAATAGGGAGTGGGCAGTGGTCATCAGTGGGGACAATTAGGAGTAGACACTGGTCATTAAAAGGGACAACAAGGAGTGGTCATCAAAAGGGACAAGGAGTAGGCAGTGGTCATCAGCAGGACAACAGGGAGTGGGCAGTGGTCATCAGTGAATTGCGGGACAGTGGTCAGTAGTGGGGACAAGGGGCAATGGCAAGGACAGTGGTCATCACCAGGGACCAGGACAGGGACAGG
>NW_005071785.1:0-435 GCF_000277835.1 Geospiza fortis | reverse complement strand
CAGGGAAGGCTGTAGATGTTGTTTATTAGGTGTCCACAGACTAACCAGTTTTCATCTTAAAACTGAATATAGCAGATCCCTGTAGCCTTCTCAGTTGTGATTCTCTGACTGACAGTTGTCAAAAAATCTGGCAAGGTGCTGGTTCAGACCAGAAAAAATGCATAGGTCCTCAAACCTTGTAGTTCTTGCAATGCAAAGTTTCAACACTTTTGTAGCAGTACCTTCACAGATCTAAATGTGTCTCACTTATGTTAAAAGCAGAAGACAGTATTTTGCAGAAATAGTTTTTCTTGATTGAAGAAGTATGCTCTTCTACTCCTCACACCTCTTTTTGTTCCCTTTATACAAAATCTTCACAGCCCACAGATAGCAAGTATGGTTGGACAGTTGGATTTGCTGATTTTAGATGTCTTTTCCAACCATAAAGATTCTATG
>NW_005071784.1:0-435 GCF_000277835.1 Geospiza fortis | reverse complement strand
GCTGTAACCCACTCCCAATTACCCCAACTGTGTCCCTACAAATCAAGGTCTTGGAACTGCATTTTATGACAATGTACTGCCCTCCTTTTCCAGAGAGATTCTTACCTTCCAGTCTGCTAGTAATCTTCTGACCTCCACTTAAAGCAACAGCTTTCCATGTCTTATCCAGGATCTGTCCAAAGCTGAAGTAGCAAGGTCTGCTGCATATCCCTCAGGGGGAATGCCCCCAACTCCCAGACTGGAGATATTCCCTGTTACCACCCCTCAGTCACAGAAACTTGAGGCTCTTTACTCAGTCTCAATGCTTGACCTTTTTTGCTGGGGTGAGAATTTGCCAAGGGGGAGTAGGTTCCATGGTGAAGAGCCTCCAGAAATACAAATGTGGAGGCTACAGACACCAATATTGTCACCTCTTCCAGAATTCAGATCTGACTC
>NW_005071783.1:0-435 GCF_000277835.1 Geospiza fortis | reverse complement strand
TTTGTTTCCCTAAATGGCACATTGGATTGTATGGGTAGTTTTAGTTGTATTACATCTGAGGAACTGTTTGTATTACATTTGAGGAATTGTTATTATTTTTTGTACCTGTGTTATTGTGTCAATGAGGAAACACCATCCACAGTAATAACGTTCAGAGCATGTTAAAATAGGTTCATGTGTTATTGAGTGTGGTGCCTAAAATTCAGGATTAATGAGATTTTATATCATCTATACATTCTTCAGCCTTCCCTTGTGTGCTCAAGTTGTGCCCTGATGAGGAAAACCATGCGAGGTTCCATAGGAAAAGTATCATGTTGTTGGGTAATGCAAGAACTGAACAATTTCAGGGTTCACAGGCAACCTGAATTTCCTTTCCTTTGACTGCTTTAACCTTGTAAGCAAAGTAGTAATTTTAATCCAATTTTCTATTTTATG
>NW_005071782.1:0-435 GCF_000277835.1 Geospiza fortis | reverse complement strand
AGTTATCTGTTTCATTTTGCCCTCAGGGTCCACCCCTTCCTTATTCTTTGAAAAACAGAAAGTCCTATCATACTGTAAACAAGCCCTATCATCATTTGCCTGGACGAGGTCCAAAATGACAGGCTCCTTGTTCAGGGTGAGCTTATTCCCATATTTCAAATTTCTTCCAACCCAGTACATTTTCCCATTCATTATACACATTCCCAAATTAGAGTTATCATAACACAATTGGTTAACTTGATAGTACACTACAATAAACCAATTCAGTCTTTCCCCCAACCCACACAGTTCGATTACATTGGTTACAAACAGGGATTGACATTCGTCCCGCATCCCTTTCCTGTATTTTGTAGTTGAACTGGTGTGACTGCCTGTCCTTAACTCTCACTTTTGGATCAAAACACAACATTTCTCTGCCCAATCTGCATAATTTCA
>NW_005071781.1:0-435 GCF_000277835.1 Geospiza fortis | reverse complement strand
CTTTGATCAAGCAGCATGCAGACCACTCAGCTTGTGCTGTCCTCACGTCCCTGTGAAGACCACAAGAGCTGGTGGGGAAGGCGAGGCTAACAATAAGTCATGCTTGAAATCCCTCCAGACAATCCCCCACCATTCCATCCACACCAGGATCTTTCATAGTTGTGCATTCCATTCTTGAAGCCTTGTCTACGACATGTATAAGCAGAAGCTCTGGTCTGCCAAAGACCAACTTCAATTCTCCACAAAAGTTTTCTGGTTTTGATCTGTTGTTCTGACCCTGAAGATAGACCACAGATGTCTTGAATAAGTAACTAGAAATTTCTTGGTTTTGACTAGAGCTGTCAAAGAAAGAGCTCATGGTTAAACAGGATGGGGTAAAATCAGCAGGGACAGGAGCAATCTTGTCCAGTTTTTCACAGCAAAGGTTGACCAAAT
>NW_005071780.1:0-435 GCF_000277835.1 Geospiza fortis | reverse complement strand
ACACATGAAAACAAAGACATGAAAACAAACACGAAGACAGGAAAATAAAGACATGAAAACAAACATACAGAAAGATATGAAAATCGTAAAGACATGGAAAGAGACACATATAAAGACATGAAAACAAACATGAAGACATAAAAATAAACATAATGACATGAAAATAACCATAAAGACATGGAAACAAACATACATAAAGACGTGGGAACAAACTTAAAGACATGGAAACAACCATAAAGAGCTAAAAACAAACATAAAATCATGAAAACAAACATGAAGACACAAAACAAACATACAGAAAGACATGAAAACAGACATAAAGGCATGAAAACAAAGTCATACAAACATACATATAGATATGAAAAACATAAAGACGTGAAAAGAAACATCCATAAAGACATGAAAACAACCATGAAGACATGAAAACAAACAGAC
>NW_005071779.1:0-435 GCF_000277835.1 Geospiza fortis | reverse complement strand
GGTGAAAAGTGCAAAGTGAGGAAGACTCCTGGCCTTCATCGCAGTGACCCCTGAGGAAGACTTGCAGCCTTCCTCAGTGCAACCACCAGAGTTCACCATGCTTGCTCATCAACTACGCTAATGATATTAATGATTTCAGAGAAATAATTTGTATAACCACACCTATCCCAATAAATGTAATGAATATGCATGAAATCTAACCATAAATTGTGCTGTGTAAAGTGCTGAATGTATGTGTTAGGAGGAACAATCCCCCACGTACCCAGCGCTGAATAAAGCAAATACCCACCTCACTGATTCAGTCTCTGAGGTGACTCTGGGCTCACTGTTGGAGAGAATCAGAGTAGTTGCTGGATATGAAACATTTTGAGTAATGTGCAAGAAGAAAATACTCAACTGAGAGGTTGAGCATCTTTTGTTCACAAATAGTAGTGG
>NW_005071778.1:0-435 GCF_000277835.1 Geospiza fortis | reverse complement strand
ATAAGCTGGGATCAGCAATTTCATAATTTTTTCCAGGTGGTCGTTGGTTTCCTGTCCTTCTTGTGGTCGTCTGGAGGGAGGCCTTACCGGTGTCTGCTACATGATTTTTCTCAAGTGCATCAAGCTTTTTATTATACATAAGCATTTAGTTGCTTTGTTGCAATATCCCTTTAGCTTTACCACAACTTCCTCTATTTTATTCTAAGCATCAGTCATCTTGCTACCTCATCTCTTTACTTCTTCTATTTCGATGCTTTATTTGGCTATTCAGTCAGAAAGTTTCAAAATCGTTCTTTGTAGTTATCCCAGGGAACGCATCCACTTTCAACACAGCAGATACAAGCATTTGTTGATTCCATTGCCAATTGACATGAACCACAAAAACATTTTTCACAGTCTGGAAGAGCCAAGACTGGGGCATTAACCAATTTGTCT
>NW_005071777.1:0-435 GCF_000277835.1 Geospiza fortis | reverse complement strand
CCTGTTCCCATCAGAACCCTTTAGAACGTTCTGGAACCCTGCAGGACTCAGTGCCCTGTTCCCATCCCAAGCCCCATTCCCATCAGAACCCTTTAGAACCTTCCAGAACCCCACAGGGCTTGGTGCCCCAGCCCCATGGGCACACTCTAGAACATTCCAGAACCCCACAGGGCTCAGTGCCCCAGCCCCATCCTGAGCCCTGTTCCCATCAGAACCCTTTAGAACCTGCTGGAACCTCACAGGGCTCAGTGCCCCGTCCCCATCAGAACCTTCTGGAACGTTCCATCCCTGCAGGGCTCGGTGTCCTGCTCCCATCAGAACCCTTTAGAACATTCCAGAGCCCTGCAGGGCTCGGTGCCCCATTCCCTTTGGGACTCTCTGGAACATTCCGTACCCTCGCAGGGCTCGGTGCCCCGTCCCCATCAGAACCTTCTG
>NW_005071776.1:0-435 GCF_000277835.1 Geospiza fortis | reverse complement strand
TTTCAATTCCTGAGTAATTTCCCTCATTCTCCCCTCAGGATCCTCACCGTCTTTGTTTTTCGCAAAGCAGACAACCCTGTCATATTGCAGGCACACTCTATCATCATTTGCCTGTGCCAAATCCAATATGATTGGTTCCCTGCTTAGGGTAAATTTGCTGTCAAATTTGACATTTCTCCCCACCCAATACATTTTCCCGTTCATCACGGGCATCCCCAGCCTCGCATTATCATAACACAATGGATTCACCTGGTGATATGCGACAAAAATCGATTGCGTTTTTCCCCCAACCCACATCGTTCGATTGCATTGATTGCAAACAGAGATTGACATTATTTCCGCATTCCTTCTCCGTATCTGATGTTGGTGCTTGCCTGACCGCCCGTTCTGTGTCCCTGCCTCTGGATTGATACACCAGATCCCTTTGTCCAATTT
>NW_005071775.1:0-435 GCF_000277835.1 Geospiza fortis | reverse complement strand
TACTTCTTCTCCAGCTCTCTTGCAAGTCTGCGTAAACAGATGCAATTCATACTGCATGGGGGAACTGCATATGCAGTATAATAACCTCATCCTTTCCCTAGATTTTTCATAGCATCAGTGCTTCCATTCCTTCAACACTGGTCGCTTGCTTAGAACTGTCTGTAAGGGTTGTCTTCATTGCAAATTTTAGTAATGGGTATCTTTGGTGACATGGTTATGAAGCTTTGGAAATATCAGTGAACTTCTAGTGAAATAGGAATTTGCAATTCCCATTTCACTAGAAGTTCACTGATAGGGTGCCAGGGTGTGATTGTAACCTACATGAGAGGCATTTTGTCGCATTACCACCCCTGAAACCATGCAGTCACTGGATTTAGCTTTTATCATATATCTACCACAATAATTCATCTGCCAAAAAAAAGGGGGAAAAAAAAA
>NW_005071774.1:0-435 GCF_000277835.1 Geospiza fortis | reverse complement strand
AATCTCATTTTGACTTCTCTAACGTCACCAGTGACAAAGACCACAATTTCTCTCACCTTTCAAAACCTGTACAAAGCCAAACATCCGGGTTAAGCCCTAACAGAAAGTATTTTCAGCTCTTGCTAGCATACATGAGGATATCAGAAAAGGAAATAGCTTATCAGCTCTGACATTTTGCATTAACTACTGTAACTGCTATACTGTTGATCAATGGAATTAAACAGCAAACCTATGCACCTATTCTTCTTTTGCTAGGAGAAAGCTTACCAGATTAGAGGAATGCAAATGAGAGCCAGCCCTCCACATTTCCTCATCTCTACCCTCACTTCCACCAAAAATCCCACCATAAAAACAAACATGCAAATCTACAACCAAGAAAAGTGTCTGCTGATAGGGAGTTACCCAGCACCCCTTGAATTACAAACACACTGCTTC
>NW_005071773.1:0-435 GCF_000277835.1 Geospiza fortis | reverse complement strand
CCAGAGCCATTGGAGGAGCTGGGAGTACCTGATCCCATCCAAAATGTGCTGGTTTGGGTGGTACCTCCCTGGTTGAGAGGGAAGAGCTCTCTGCAGAGCCCTCCTGCTGCACAGTGCTGGTCTCTGCTGGATGCCATCCCCAGAGACACCTGCATGAGCACAGAGCTCTGCCTGTGCTTCCCAGGGCTGCAGCCCCAGGGTGGTGCTGGAGCACAGAGGATCACGGGGGCTCTGCTGTGCCCCTGCCTGGGCTGTCCTCCTGCCACCACCTCCTTGCTCCACAGAAACTCCTGCAGAGCCTCTACTGTCGAGTCAGACTCTGGGAACCCTCTCCTGGGCTTATGCTTGCCCTTCACAGCTATCCGTGCATGAATATCCCTGTCTGTGAATGCTGAATCTTTAAATGCTTGAGATGGTATTTCTTGTTGGGACTCA
>NW_005071772.1:0-435 GCF_000277835.1 Geospiza fortis | reverse complement strand
GAAGGAAAAGCACGGAGAGACCCCGAGTCAGAAATAGGGTTTGTTAGGAAAAGGGGGAGAACACAGAGTATGTGCGATAATGCAAGAGAAAAGAAACGCTGACGGGGTTAGTTGCACCCAAGATGAGCTCAAAATGGTCAAAAAATGGTTACAAGATGAACCCAAAATGGTCAAAAAGTGGTCACAAGATGAACCCAAAGGGTCACAAAAGAAAAACTACTGACAGAGTTGGTTACACCCAAGATGAGCCAAAAATGGTCAAAAAATGAGCCCAAGATGATCCCAAAAAGGTCACAAGGTGAACCCAAAATGGTCACAAAATTAAAACTACTGACAGGGTTAGTTGCACCCAAGATGAGCCTAAAATGGTCAAAAAGTGAGCCCAAGATGGACAGGAAAAGGTCACAGAAGAAAAACTACTGACAGAGTTGGTTA
>NW_005071771.1:0-435 GCF_000277835.1 Geospiza fortis | reverse complement strand
CTGTGATGCTCTGAGCAGGGTGGAGTTGGGATGAGAGCAGAGCTGCAGCCTCAGGAGTGCCTGCAGAGTCCCTGGGCTGTGGGATGAATTCTCCTGTCATATCCCAGGGGATTGAACTCCCACGCTGACATGTGCTTCCTGCTGCAAGGAGTGCTAATGAACAAATACTTCTGCAGTTAAATGAGCTGTTTCAGAGGGTTGTAAAAGCAGCTTTCTGGGAGGAGAAAATGAGCTGAGCAGTGCTTTGTGCAAGAAGGAAGTGCAAATGGTACATGTCTGCATGCTCAGCCTGTCACCCTTACCTGTGTGTGTGGATCTGGGGGTGTGTAAAGGATTGGGCAGCTCTGAGGATCCCAGTGATGGACTGGACTGGACTGGAAGTTCTTCCCTGAAATCCTTTTGCCAATCTGACCCCTCAGGCCTATCCCATAAGGA
>NW_005071770.1:0-436 GCF_000277835.1 Geospiza fortis | reverse complement strand
CTTGTGATGACATTTGATATTTAATTGCATAATCAGCCTAAAGACGGCAGGTGCCATCTTTTTTGGTTGATGAGGTAAAAACATCTACTCTAGAATGTGCAAAGGATCGGGCCAGTGAGTATCCCACTGTCCAATAATACCAATAGGGTGAAAATCAACAATGAAAATGAATACAGTAATACACATGTTTGGGCATATCTGGTGCACTTGTCTGTTTGTTATGGCTTGCTCTACTGTTTGGAGAGTGGATTTTGACTCTGGGGTTAATTTTCTGGGGGAAGTTAATTCAGGATCATTTTTTACAAGGTTAAATAAGGGTGTTGATTGTGAGTTGGTTAATCTTAGATAGGGTTTAATCCTGTTGAGGGCATCTAGTTTCTCCTTTTTGAGAGACCAGTGTGGTACCCTCTGACTAATAATTTTTGTAGGATGCAAA
>NW_005071769.1:0-436 GCF_000277835.1 Geospiza fortis | reverse complement strand
GTGGTGGGAGGGGAAGGGGGGCTGCAAAGGGGACAAGTGCTGACCCCACAGCTGGGGCAGGGCTTGGGCAGAGGAGGCCACTTCCTAGGATACAAGATGCTCCCTCACTATCCCTGTGTGGATGCCTAGGCAAGATGAAGTCCCACTGTATCATGTTCCTCTGAGGTAGACCCCAGGGCCAGGCACATAACTGAGCTGTGATGGGCACCAGGGACTGACAGGAGCTCAGTCACAGCATGGAGAGGGGCACAGACTGAGGGGGTGGTTGCAAGGCAGTGTGATCATTAGGAGGGGAAAATGTCTGAGCCCACCCCCAGCAAAATCTGGCAGTACCTTGCTGCAGCGGTACGAGACCACTTGTCCGAACTCCCACACATACATATCCTCAATGGAGCCTGCATAGCTGGACATGTTGACGATGGCAGCCTTGCTGCAG
>NW_005071768.1:0-436 GCF_000277835.1 Geospiza fortis | reverse complement strand
TGCCACATCAAGAGGGCAGAATCTGGGAGCCCTGGAATCAAAGCTCATGTGAGCTTGCTGACACATTCCTAGACCCAAGCTCAAACCCCTGCCTTAATTTTACTGTGACTGCTTCTTCTAGTTGTAGGACCACATGATTCTGCGCTCCCCGTGTTGTGCTGTTATTCTGTTTTGGCCCTCCAATAGTGAGTGAAGATGATCAGTTTTTGTCAGGCAGGTTTAGAGCAGAGGAACAGCCACTGCCCCATGCCTTTTGCATAAACTGGGGATAATAGATTAATTATAAAGAGCAGACCAGGTAAAACCAAGATCTAGAGGCTACTGTCACTGCACATTAGAATTATTGATGCTTGAGTGGTTTGTCTGTTACTTACCTTAAAATAACAATCTGTATTTTATAGTTTCATAAATATATTGTTGTAAGTTTCAAATTCTT
>NW_005071767.1:0-436 GCF_000277835.1 Geospiza fortis | reverse complement strand
ATTGGCCCTGCTTTCCATGGATGTGAAGCAACGGACTTCAGGTATGAACTGCACTCCAATGTCTTTTTGTAAAGACATTCCTCAGATAATTGTGGCAGTCATTCATATGTTTGTTTCTTTAATTGATGCGGCATTTTCTCCATAATGCCCTCCTGCCCCTCTGCCTTATCCCTGATGTCCCTCTCTCTGATAGACACCCTGCATTCCCTTTAGCCTCATCTTGGGGTGCTGGAGGTGCTGCCTCATGATGATTCTAAATTCGGTCCAGGCCCTCATGTCCCAAAGAACACCAGGGCATTAATGATGGTAGAGTGCAGTGCCTGACCATGGCACATATAATTTGGGAAGGCATGGCTTGGTTTCACATAAAGGAATGGCCATGGCAGCCCCATGGCCATGTCCTGTGGAGACAATGTGCAGGGGAGGGTGCTCAGGG
>NW_005071766.1:0-436 GCF_000277835.1 Geospiza fortis | reverse complement strand
TTTTCCTCAGAGATTTGTGGGATGAGGTACATTCTGAGGTTTTTTCCTCCCAAATTTATGGAATGAGGTACATTTTGAGGTCCTTTTCCCCCTGGATTGTGGGAATGAGGTACATTTTGAGGTTTATTCCTCCCAGATTTAGGGGAATGAGGACCATATTGGGGTTTTTGCCCTCCCAGCTTTGTGGAACAAGGTACATTTTGAGTTTTTTTTCCTTCTGGGTTTGTGGGAATGATGTACATTTTGAGGGTTTTTCCTCCCAGATTTATGGAATGAGGAACGTTTTGACATCCTTTCCCCCTGAATTTTGGGAATGAGGACCATATTGAGGTTTTTTTCCTCGCAGATTTATGGAATGATGTACATTTTGAGGTCCTTTCTCCCCTGGAATTTGGGAATGAGGTACATTTTGAGGTTTTTCCTCCCAGATTTGTGG
>NW_005071765.1:0-436 GCF_000277835.1 Geospiza fortis | reverse complement strand
TTAATAAATTTATGAATGAGTTAATGACTTAATGAGGAATGAGTTAATGAGCTAATGAATGAGTTAATGAATGAGCTAATAAATGAGTTAATGAGTTAATGGATGAGTTAATTAGTGAGTTAATTGATGAGGTAATTAATGTGCTGATGAGTTAATTAATAACTTTATGAATGTGTTAATGAGCTAATGAGGTAATTAATGAGGTAATGAATGAGTTGGTGAATGAATTAATGAAGGAGGCAATGAATGAGTTAATAAGTTAATTAATAAGTTAATGAATGAATTGATGAGCTAATCAATGAGCCAATTAGTTAATTAATTAATTGATTAATTAATTATTCGCAGGGAGATCCTGGTCGAGGAGAGCAACGTGCAGCGCGTCGATTCGCCCGTCACCGTGAGCGCCAAAAATCCCCAAATTCCCCCAAATTCCCCC
>NW_005071764.1:0-436 GCF_000277835.1 Geospiza fortis | reverse complement strand
TTGTTTGTTTGTTTGTTTTTCTTTTGGGATCAGTGGCTTCCAGAAGTTGAGTTGTGCTGTTTGAGGAGTGGTGAATATGAATGTTCAGGGTGAGACTCTGCATTTCATACAGACCAACAACTGAGATGTGTTTGCACAGGTTCTGGTTTCTGAACAAACAGCATTAGAATTTAAGTACCTTCTGCTCACTTTCCTCTCAATGGACACCCAGTGTGAGCTGGGTTTTCCTTTCTGTCCAGAAGTATCCCTGATGGCTCCTGCTCTGCTCCAGCTGGGACTGAGCTGCAGAACTGCTGCTCTTGATCCATCTCTTCCCCTCCCCAGAGCTGTTCTGGTCCCAGTTTCACCTCCTGCCAAACACTGACCTTGTGACTTCCCCAAATCCCTGTTGGAGGTGCCTGGGACTGGAGAGATCATTCCTGGAAGCTGCTGATCC
>NW_005071763.1:0-436 GCF_000277835.1 Geospiza fortis | reverse complement strand
AAAAATCCAGAAAAACCAAACCCTTGCATCATCACAGGCAAGGCTGTCCCCCTGCTGATTGCCAGCAGTGCCACAGGCAGCAGCCACAGCAATGAACTGCAGCTGAACTGCTCACACACAGGTCGCTGTTCTGCCCTTCAGTTTCTTGCCTGGGCATCTCTGGAGAGGGATTTTCCAGCAGCCAGATGTAAAAATGCAGATAAAATCCGGTGTGAAATGAGCATGGGAATCCTCCTGTGTTATTGCTGGAAGTGTCAGCTGAAGACAAATGTGTGGAAGACTCAGCTCAGGTGGCATCCATGTCTGGAGCTCTGGCCATGGCTGTTCCACGTCAGGTGTCTGGAGCCCTCGCCTGGGGACAGGGAAGCCAAGCTGGATCCAGAATCCACCCCAAACCAAGGTCAATATTTAAGAAGGAAAGTCTGAATGTTCTTTT
>NW_005071762.1:0-436 GCF_000277835.1 Geospiza fortis | reverse complement strand
ATCAGATTCATCATTTCCTTCCTGCCAAGAGGACTCCAGAAAATACCACACCCAGCTCCCTTTCTCACAGCAGGCTCTCCTCATTCCTGTGCTCATCACCAGGCTGATGCTTCAGCCTTGCAAATTTAGCAGGGGAAAGTTGCAGAGGGGCTCCTGGCCTGGTTCTGCTGGGAGAACAGACAGCACAACCAGGTCATCAGGGCTTAAGATGCAGAAGGGACTGGGAACAATCAGCTTTTGGAAGGTTTACAGCCAATCTCCCCCTTGCAGCCTGACCTAGAGTGATTACTTCTGTTAACCTCTGGTATTAGTGCTGGCATCTTCATATCACAGAGATTAGGTGCTCTATAAAGGTGTGGAGATGAGATTGGATTAGAGAGGTGCAGGTCAAAGACTTAGGACAAGACAGAATGGCTTTAAACTGAGAGAGGGCAGG
>NW_005071761.1:0-436 GCF_000277835.1 Geospiza fortis | reverse complement strand
CCATTGACCTTCTTGCCCACCTGGGCAAAGATCACAGACCAGCTAACATACACTTGCTAACACTGCCTTGCCACACTGCTAATACTGTGCTAAAAGACTAAGAGTAATATTAGAACAGTAGGACTCAGTTATTCAAGATGTTAAAATACTTAAAGAACACTCTTGAAAACCCAAATCAGCTAACATTTATGTTGACTTTTTGCACGGGAACTATTAGCCAGTCTTGCAATTCACTTTCCCATTACACATTCCAGGTGACCCTGGTGAGCCAGGGAAAGTGGATGATTCATGCCCTACAATCCCAGGGCCTCCTGGGGAAGCAGGCCAAAGAGGAGAGGATGGCTCTGTAGGATTACCAGGGCCAATAGGCCACCCTGGACCCCAAGGTAAGCTCATGTTTTGAAAGCTTGGATGTTCTTCTCAGCCATTTAGACAA
>NW_005071760.1:0-436 GCF_000277835.1 Geospiza fortis | reverse complement strand
TCATCATTGTATTTCCTCTTACCAACATATTTACAACCACATCATGACTCATTCTTGTCTCAAGACATGGCCCATGCCCTTCTCAATGAATTCCACCTTCCTCAGGCAGCTCTTCTGCTCAAGGTTACATCAAAACAAATCTGGACCTAACTCGGCCACTGCCACACTCACTTTAGTAAACATGCTACAGTTTCCTTCCCATACAGGAAGAAAAAAATAATACAAGGAAAAAGTGGATAGTAAAGCCCCTACTGCCTTTCCTACTTTCTTAATGAGTCTGATGATGGAGCCTAACTACAGAATGGTTGTTTCCACAGGAAGTCAAATAATTGAAGTCCCAAGTGTAATTTTGTGTCACATCTCAGGAAAGGAAAATGAAAGACGACACTTTTCAATAATAATGCAGACCTAATACCAACATGGTCAGAAATTAGCA
>NW_005071759.1:0-436 GCF_000277835.1 Geospiza fortis | reverse complement strand
GTGCAGGCTACAGTTTGCTTTCACTTGGAGGGGCATTCCCTTCACCTGGAAACAATGACCCCAGGGGTGAAAGCAGAGTCCCACTACTTGCCATGGAAAAAGGTGAAGCTCCAGAACATCTACAGTACATTAATGACATGATCCTTTGGGATAAAATGGCACAGGAAGTTTTTGAGAAAGGGGAAAAAATAATCCACATTGTCCTCAAAGTGGGTTTTGCCATCAAACAAATTAAGGTCAAGGGACCTGCACAAGAAATTCAGTTGCTAGGAATGACGTGCCAAGACAGACATCAACAAATTCCAGAAGAGGGGATTAGCAACATAGCTACTATGTCTCCTCTGACCAGCAAGAAGGAAACACAAGTTTTCCTAGGCAACATGGATTTTGTGGGGATGCAAATCCCAGGGTACAGCCAGATTGTAAGCCCTCTCTA
>NW_005071758.1:0-436 GCF_000277835.1 Geospiza fortis | reverse complement strand
TCCTCTTGTGCTGTAATATGAGTATCTGTCCTGCTGGCAGGTAAAAGTAATGGTTTAATTTACTGGTATGAGCAAGTAAAAAAGCTCTTTCACAGAGGCAAAAATGGAGGCACTGATTACCTTTATGTGCATGTTTTCCTCTATCTCTACCATTTTTACAGTGGAGATGCTATTATTTGTTTTGATTTTCCATCTTTCAGCCAGTTTCTTTCTGTGTTCCCTGACAGCAAGGTTCAAGAATGCAGTGTAGTCTTTGCATCATGCTTGCAGGCTGTTTTAGCAGTAGAAAAGGCAAGTGGGTCATTTGATTGCTTTATGCCAACTGAAGTGTGTTTAGACAGTGAATGGGTGAACTTGTTCTATACCTGGTCATGTCTTCTGCTGGCACTATCACTTGTGGCAAAGCTGGTATGATTTAGCCTTAGCCCTAGCCTTA
>NW_005071757.1:0-436 GCF_000277835.1 Geospiza fortis | reverse complement strand
TCTCACAATGATTTACTGGTCAGATCATATCAGCTCTGTCAAAGAAGATGTAATCTCAGGTCAAGAACAACACTTGAGGAAAATAAAAGGAGAGACAAGATTTGGGAACAATTCAGCCTCCCCACACATATGGCAGTTTCAGCTGTTTATTTACTTTTTTTGGTTTTGTTGTTGTTAATCCATCTAAAAGCTGCAGGGAACAATTATGATCATCCTGGCTGAACTGCTTCATAACCCAAACTACACCATTTCACCCAGGAACTCTTGCACATAACGTAACAGCTTGTGATTGAATTACTAGAGCATGCTGAATTGCTGAAAGTCCTTACATGGGAACAACTTGTTTGTTCTTTAGAAGTTTGCTCTCTGTTGCTCCACCAGTATCAGGTCTGTGGTATCATCAAGGTCTTTAGCAGCAGCTTGCTGTGATCTTGCC
>NW_005071756.1:0-436 GCF_000277835.1 Geospiza fortis | reverse complement strand
GCAAACCTGTTGGTGATACCCTACACTTGACCTTCCC
This sequence comes from Geospiza fortis, assembly GCF_000277835.1. NCBI lineage: Eukaryota > Metazoa > Chordata > Aves > Passeriformes > Thraupidae > Geospiza > Geospiza fortis. The sequence continues at coordinate 399 of NW_005071756.1, read as the reverse complement.
ACAGCCTGTGCCCTAGGGTTGGGTGCTTAGGTGGCTTTGGGAAGCAGGAGAAGCCTAATATTTGTCAGCCAGACTTCACAGGCCGGTGTTGTCTGGGCAGTTTGGAGCCTACGCTTACCCCGTGTGTCATTGCTGGGCTGGGGAGATACCCAGGAGGGAAGGGGAGGGAGCAGTTCAGCCAGCCAGGCTGGCTTGGCATTTCCTCAGGGGCCAGTAAATGAGTTTGTTCTCCGTGTAGCTCTGGACACTTGGAATGAAGCCACTCCTGCTGCAGCTGAGGCTGCTGCCGAAGGAGGGGAAGCACAGCTCAGGCCAGCAGGCCGCTGTGCTCATCCCGCTGCCTGTGCCTGCCGGGGCTGGGAGCTGAGGCCAGGCCACAGCAGCATGTCCCCTTGGGCT
>NW_005071755.1:0-436 GCF_000277835.1 Geospiza fortis | reverse complement strand
TGCAGGGACTAAGGCACAGAGGTACAGGGTGTGGGGGCTGACCCCAAAGTATCTCTGTGGGGGCACTGGTGTGGCACAGATGTCTCCAGGACAGGGACACAGCTGCCAACCCATGCTCAGGTATGGGGACCCTGTGCTGGCACAGGTCACCCCTGCCAGCCCCATGGCCACATCCCCATGCCCCTGTGCCATTGGTGCCATTCCGTTGGTACCTGTCCCAATGGCCCATCAACAGAGTGCTTGTCCCTTTGTCCCTGTCCCTGCATCCTCTTGTCCCTGTCCCCACAGCTGCCCCAGCCCCAAGGTTCCTTCTGCCACATCCTTGTCCCCACATCTCCATCCCCCTGTCCCTGACCCCACATCCCAGTTCCCCTGTTCCTATCCCCCTGTTCCTATCCCCAAACCCATACCACAACTCTGGTCACACTGGGCTCCA
>NW_005071754.1:0-436 GCF_000277835.1 Geospiza fortis | reverse complement strand
GGGAGAAAATTTTGAAGAAAATTGGGGAGAAATTGGGACAAAATTCTGAGAAAATCTGTGAAAATTGAGGGGAATTGGGAGAAAATTCTGAGAAAATTCCTGGAAATTTGGGAGAAGATTTGGAGAAAATTGGGTGAAAAATTGGGTGGAAATCCGTGAAAACTGGGGGGAAATTGAGAGAAAATTTGGGAGAAAATTGGGGAGAATTTGGGAGAAAATTGGGGAAAACTTACAGAAAATTGGTGAAAACTGGGAGAAAATTGGGTGAAAATTGGGAGAAAAATTGGGAGAAATTTTGGGAAAAAATCCATGAAAACTGGGGGGAAATTGGGAGAAAATTGGGAGGAAATTTGGGAAAAATTTGTGAAAATTGAGAGAAAAATTGGCAGAAAATCCGTAAAAATTGGGAGGAAATTGGGAGAAAATTCTGAGAAAA
>NW_005071753.1:0-436 GCF_000277835.1 Geospiza fortis | reverse complement strand
ATTTTTTAGACAAAGGCAGTGAAAGGCAGCCAAAGAGATATTTTGGTAAGAGATTTATGAGAATGAATGGGACAAAGGAGCAGAGCAGACATGCAGATCTTTAAGGATGTCTTCTAGATAGCTCAAGATTTGGCAATCCCCAGAATCAAGAAATCAGAAGAGGAAGACAAGAGACAGCCATGGCTGAGCAGGAAATTGCTGATTACACTAAAGGGAAAGAAACTAATGTGCAGGCAGTGAAAACAAAGACAAATATCTTCTGAAGAGTGTAGAGACGAAGTGCAGTTGCTAAGAGATGAGGTAAGGAAGGAAGAGGTGAAGCTGAAACTGAACTTGGCAAGGGATGTAAAGAATAACAAAAGGGCTTCCACAAGCATGTTAACCAGAAAAGGAAGATCAAAGGAGGTGTATCTCCCGATAAAAATTCTGGTAAACT
>NW_005071752.1:0-437 GCF_000277835.1 Geospiza fortis | reverse complement strand
AAAAAAAACCACTCCTGTAGCAATTCCCAGTCCAGGTGGTGGCCCTGGGAATGTGGAACATTCAGTGGTGCCACTGTGGGATTGTGCCTTGCCTGAGAAGGGACATCCCAGTTTGGGATGAGGAGTGAGGATCCACAAAGCCCAGTGGGAAGTGCTGGAAGTGCCTCCATCCACACTGGGAAGCACAGGCCCCACAAGAGGAATGACGATCTGTCATCCCACCTGTCCTACCTGCACGTGGCTTCCAGGGACCCTTCAGTGTCCAGCTATTCCCATTGCATTCCTGGTCCCATCCTCATCAACATCATCAATCCCTTTGCTCCAACTCCATGAATATCCATTCATCCATCAATCCATTAAGTCACCTCTATCAGTTATCTATCCAACAATCCAGCTTCCTATTTATCCGTATATCCACCCATCCATCCATCCATCCA
>NW_005071751.1:0-437 GCF_000277835.1 Geospiza fortis | reverse complement strand
GCCCAGATGTATACATTCTAGTTTGATGCTAAAGTTGCTAGAAAGATCTTTTTAACTGTTTCACTCCATTCTGTAATGGAATGAGAAGTCTATTTGAAATAAACAGCCTTCAGGAAGCTCTAAGCACAGCTACTAGGAAGTGGAGATCTGCTCTAACATCTGTTTTATCTCTATAAAATATTCTTTATTTCTGCTTGTTTTTTTATCAGTTAGTCACTCTTAACATCAGTCTGAGATTAAAATAAAGTTTTAACCATATTTCCCAATTAGTGATTTTTAAGGGGTCACTATTATTACAAATAAGATAGGATTTCTGAGGTCCTTATGGCCATCCTTTCCCCTGAGGGACCTTTGTGTGTATTTTGTGCCCCTTCCCCATTGAGAAGCTACACAAGGCTTAGATCAGATTGAAGTCCAGTAAAGGTCACATTTCTAAA
>NW_005071750.1:0-437 GCF_000277835.1 Geospiza fortis | reverse complement strand
CAACAGTAACTTACTTACAGACCTAACTTACAAATCTAATGTACTTAGAGAATCTAGGGGAGCAGCATTTCTTGTGCACTCGGCACAGAATCTGCACATTTGCATGCAGACAGACACAAAGAGCCTGTACAAGGTGAAAAATTCCCCTCAAACTAGTGAAATACCCACTTCAGATGCCTTTGTGAAGGGTGGAGCCTCAAGGAGTTGGGGGATCCTCCACATACATGTTTCCTCCCAGCAAACATGGGAGTTCTCTGGCCCTGAGAGGCCCCACTCACAGGGCCTTTGCTGGTCACAGCTGCTGCTCCAGGAGAGCTCAAAGGGTCCCACTTTGGAGCACTGTTTGTTGGGCTGCAAGAGAGGGCCTTTGGTCATAACAATGTTCCACCCTGGCCACAATTCAGGTTGGAAACGTTCTTTGGAAGTGAGAGAAGAAA
>NW_005071749.1:0-437 GCF_000277835.1 Geospiza fortis | reverse complement strand
GTGTTCTTTCATGTCCTACAGTGACAGAGGGTGTCTGGGGAACGTGTCCCAGAGCTTTATGCATCCTGTCTGGAGAGGGGACAGGTCTGCTTTTCTCTGTTCAAGCCTTGGTTCAGTGCTAGCCCAGCCATCCTCCTCCTTTTCACCTCCGTTGTTTTGGGACTGGAGCCCGTCAGCAACGCTGCAGGCCCCTTGTCCCAGGGGTTTCACCTGAGAATCAGCTCCACCTGGGGAGTAAATCAACTCTCTGAGAAGCAGGATGGGATCACATAGGAGTCGAATGTTAAATCTTTAAGGTCAGTGTACTCATAAGTTCAGTACCATTGGTGGCCGAGGGCTTTTAGGGTCAGGTCGGGTTCGTTGATTTCGTCCATCATGTAGAGAGTTCGTAAGGATGGTAGAGCGAGCACGACTAAGACTATGGCTGGGAGGATTGT
>NW_005071748.1:0-437 GCF_000277835.1 Geospiza fortis | reverse complement strand
TGAAACTTTCTTTTCTAATAATTCAAATACCCTGTTACTTTGCTTCTCGTGACTGGTTGCTACTAAAATCCTTATAGCTATCTGAATAGCCTTTGTTTCATTAGAATAACACAAATGACAAAATGCCTGTCATGGTCTCCTCCACGTAAACTCTGTTTTACAAAATCTCAGTCTTTTCCAGTTCTCTTCTTGCACAATCTAATTAAAGCATTGTTTCCACTGACACTCACTTTGCTGCCTTGCAAAAGGCTGTGCTTGTTACAGCAAAAACTCTAATATGCCCACAAACACAGACCTTCCCCACCCCTCCCCATATCTCAAATTCATGGGAGTCAGGGCTTAAGTTGCTGTGGGAGGGGAATTCCTGGAATTCCTTTAATTTGTTTTACCATAGTTAGACATAAATCACCATACTGCAGTTTTTCTGCGTAAAATGC
>NW_005071747.1:0-437 GCF_000277835.1 Geospiza fortis | reverse complement strand
AAAACCCCAAAAATCCCCAAAAAACCCTCAAAAAATGCCTGAATTTCACCCAAAATTCCCCAAATTTCACCAGAATTTCCCCAAAATCCCCGGATTTCACCCCAAAATCGCTTCCAGGACTCGCCGGGGCGGTTCCTGCGTCGCCTGGGGCACAGCCTCCCCAAAACCCCAAAAATCCCCAAAAAACCCTCAAAAAATGCCTGAATTTCACCCAAAATTCCCCAAATTTCACCAGAATTTCCCCAAAATCCCCGGATTTCACCCCAAAATCGCTTCCAGGACTCGCCGGGGCGGTTCCTGCGGCGCCTGGGGCACAGCCTGGTGCGCGGCCCCAACGAGACCCTCTGGCTCTTCGGGGGGCTCAGCCTGGCCCAGGGACCTCTGGACAGCCTCTACAGGTGAGTGGGGAGCCCAAAAACGCCCGAAATCACCCCAAA
>NW_005071746.1:0-437 GCF_000277835.1 Geospiza fortis | reverse complement strand
TAAGCTTTCTTCAAGAGATTCTGAAAAATTAATTATTTTAGGAGAGGAGGTAAAAGCTAATCAAGTCTTGGGTATTTAAAATTTGGATTTCATTATAGACTTAGCTATTCCTATTTAGCGGATATGATGGATGCTTCTGAAAAGTACTGAATTGTTCTTGATATATTATGGTGGTTTGTCCTCCATGGTGAACAGTCTGTCCTTGTCAGCCTTGTCCTAACTCCAGTTCACCTGCCCTAGAAATTACCTGTCCTTTAGAGTGCTCTTTGGAGGAATAAATCAAGATAAGGAAAAATGATACAGAAAAAGAAATACATGTAGTTCCACTAAGAATGTTTTTAAAAATAAAAATTGTTCAGCATATTATGAACGTTTGACATCAATCTTGATTAAGTACTTAATTCATTATTTTTTATGCTACTAATACTATAATGGAA
>NW_005071745.1:0-437 GCF_000277835.1 Geospiza fortis | reverse complement strand
TCTTTCTTTCTTTCCTTAGGGGCCCATTTCTCCATATTATAGTCAACGTTATGGGTTTAGCCCAGACTGTAAAATAGTAGCGTTTACAGGAGACAATCCAGGTGAGATGATTAACTGTGCAAGATTTCAGTGGATATGATTATGTATGTACTGAAATTCTGAATCCATCCTACTGGTTCTCAGATGCTGCCTATAAAATGAAAGAATATTGTTTTTATCAGCATTAATTCCTTTTTTTAACACCCTTCCATCACTGATTCTTTTGAGATAGAGATATCTCAAATAGGCTGTGTATGACACATTAATTCTCTTTTGCCAAGTAATCAGAGGTGAATTCATTTGCCTCTTGATAACTTCACTTTTTGTTATGAGAAACCATCCCTACTATGAACTACTAACATTTTATCTTGGAGAATATGAATTTTAAAATGTATCTT
>NW_005071744.1:0-437 GCF_000277835.1 Geospiza fortis | reverse complement strand
GGGACACAGCCCAGGATCATGGACACAGCACGGGGTCACAGACATGGCACAGGGATTATGGACACGGCACGGGAATTATGAATTCAGGGTGGGAATTAAGGAAACAATGTGGGGGGATCATGGGCATGACATGGGGGGGTCATGGACACGGTACAAGGGTTATGGACAAGGCATGGGAATGATGGAAACAACATGGGGGGATCACAGACACGGCCCAGGATCAGGGACACGATCCAGGATCACAGACACGGCCCAAGATCACGGACAGAGCGTGGGGGGATCACGGACACGGCCCCTCCCCACCGCCCCGGCCCATCCCCGGCCCGCGGGTGTTCGGAGCAGGGCGTCTGTCGCCGGGCTGCCAAACACACACAAAGGCGTCTCATTATCCCCTAATTAGTGCCTTGCCGGCTCCTGCAATTAACACCCGTGCAGGC
>NW_005071743.1:0-437 GCF_000277835.1 Geospiza fortis | reverse complement strand
AAATGTGGGCGTGGCTTAAACGGGTTGTATGGATGCGTGGGCGTGGCCTAAATGGGTTGATAGCGAAATGTGGGCGTGGCCTGAACGAGTTAAAAAGAAAACGTGGGTGTGGCCTAATTAATTATAATTACGTGTGGGTGTGGCTTAATCATGTGGGTGTGGCCTAATTGGGATAATATGGAAATATGGGATTGGCTTCATTGTTTTAGGGCGTGGCCTAATGAATGGGAGGGGTTTATAGGATTGTGGGTTTGGCTTGTGGGTTTTTCAATGCAGTGGGCGTGGCTTTAGGGCATGGGAGGAGCTTAGAGCAATGTGGGCGTGGCCTAAAGGGCTGTGGGCGTGGCTTGAGCTGCATTAGAATGAGGCGGGAGGGGCCTCAGGTATTTTGGGACTGTGGTTTACCGGGGTTTAACCAACAGGGCGGGGTCTGGAGG
>NW_005071742.1:0-437 GCF_000277835.1 Geospiza fortis | reverse complement strand
GTGCAGCATCTTGCACTTGGGCTTGTTGAACTTCTGAGACTCTTGTGGGCCCACCTCTCAAGCTTGCCCAGGTCTCCCTGGATGCCATCCTTTTCCTCTGTTGTGCCAACAGCACCACACAGCTGTGTGTCATCTGCAAAGCTGCTGAGGGGGCACTTGATCTCACTATGCCACTGATCCAGGTATTAAAGACACCAGTCCCTGAGGGACACAACTGACTATCACCTGGACAGAGCCGATGACCACAACGCTCTGGATGTGTCCATCCAGCCAAATCCTGATCCACTGAACAGTCAACCCTTCCAATTCATTTCTCTGCAGTTTGGAGATGAGAATATCATATGGAATCATGTCAAAGGTCTTACAGAAGTCTAGGTATGTTACATTAATCTCTCTTCTCTTGCCAAACATTGCAGTCACTCCATCATAGAAGGCCA
>NW_005071741.1:0-437 GCF_000277835.1 Geospiza fortis | reverse complement strand
TTCCAGCTCAGAATATTCTGTGGTTCTCTGTATTTACAGAGCCTATATGGATTTAGATCTTTGTGCTCATTCAGCTCGCTGCCCTAGAAGCCTGTGTTGTACCTAAGAAAGTCATGGAGTGTGAGAGAAAACACAACATAGTTCATAACCAATGGATGTCCCTAAATACTGCCTCACCAAGGAAGAGAAGTGGTTTAGGTTCATGTATGCTCTGAAGCTGCCTTTGTCATCCAAAAGTAAATGAGAGTGTGTTATGAGAGCGTTTTAACTTTCCCTCCTTTTTTTGTATTTTTGGCATCGCATGAGATGGACTTGAAAAAAAGCTGCTTTTCATTACAGAGGATCAGACTAGTTTCTTAAGTCCTACTTATTCCAAGTATTTTTGCTAGAAGGGAAAAGGGAGGAAACCTATTGTGACGGTGGTCACAAGGGTTTTT
>NW_005071740.1:0-437 GCF_000277835.1 Geospiza fortis | reverse complement strand
GGGTACAGTGAGAAAAGGGTACAGTGACAAAGCTCATGGGTCAAGCTAAAGACAGTTTAACACATAAAGCAAAAGCCACATGTGCACACAAGGCAAACAAGGCATTCATTCACTACCTCCCATCTGCAGGGAAGTGTTCAGCCTGGAAATCCGGGCTGGATTCATCACACAAAGGAGTTACTTGGGAAGACAGATGCCATCACCCCAAACATCCCCTCGTTCCTCCTTCTTACCCTAAGTTTACATGCTGAGCATGTCACCATATGGTGCAGAATATCCTTTGGCCAATCAGCTGTCCTAGCTGTGTCCTCTCCCAGCTTCCAGCACTCCCAGCCCCTTTGCTCATGAGAGGCAGAAAAGACTTCCACTATGTGTAAGCCCTGCTCAGAAAGAGCTAAACCATCCCTGTATTACCAACACTGTTTCCAGCACAAATC
>NW_005071739.1:0-437 GCF_000277835.1 Geospiza fortis | reverse complement strand
AAGCCAGGCATGTGCTTAAGTACCTTGTTAAATCACAGTCTAAAGGCTTAAACTTTCTCATATAGCATTCATACTGGCTTCACTGAATGCAAATCTGAGCCTTCAGGGAGGAAATAAGTAGGAAGATCAAATGAAAAGACAGAATTTTAGGTAGAAGGAAAATAGGGTGAAAGTGGAGTACACACAAATGGTAAAGCAGATGATCCAGATGTTCCCTGTCTCCTCTAGCTGGGCACTTGAGACATCAAAAAGGGGCCAGTTTCAATCTTAGAGCAGTTTCTAGTCTCATAGAGGGGAATACTTAGAGGGGTAAGTAAAGAATGACTGTTAAACATGAGCTAATGAAAGCACTTCGGAAACTTTCTAAACTGATGTGAATGTCCATTGCAGTAAGAAACATTTCCTGATTTTCTAGTGGAAAGTGTCCCTGCCCATGA
>NW_005071738.1:0-437 GCF_000277835.1 Geospiza fortis | reverse complement strand
GGATGTGAAGAATGTGCTCTACACTGCGGCCAGGAAGAATGGTCCTTCCTAGAGCCTCTGGCAGAAAGGACCTGGAGAGACTCGAGGAAGACCTCTGGGGTTGTGGAGTAGCAGATACAAAGGATCTGAGGCCAGCTACACTCCACCTGAAAAAGAGATCTTAGCAGAATATGAAGGGGTTCAAGCTGCCTCAGAAGTGATTGGCACTGAAGCACAGCTCCTTCTGGCACCCTGACTACCAGTGCTGGGCTGGATGTTCAAAGGGAAAGTCCCTGCAACACATCATGTCACTGATGCTACCTGGAGTAAGTGAATTGCTCTCATCACACAGCAAGCTTGGATAGGAAATCCTAATTGTCCTGGGATCTTGGAAATCATCACAAACTGGGCTCAAGGTGAGAATTTTGGAGTATCATCTGAAGAGGAAGAGGAGCAGG
>NW_005071737.1:0-437 GCF_000277835.1 Geospiza fortis | reverse complement strand
CTTCTTCATCCTCCTCTTCTGCCTCAATTTCTTCCTCTTTCTCATCCTTTTCATCTTTTTCTTCCTTATCCTCTTCATATTCTTCCTTGTTCTCATCTTTATCCTCTTTTTCTTTTGTTTTCCTCCTCATCTTTTTCTTCCATGTCCTTCTCATCTTTTTTTCCTTCTCATCTTCATCCCACTCTGCTCTTGTTTTCTTCCTCCTCTTCCTTCTTTTCCTGTTTCTCTTCCTCTTCTTTCTCTTCCTCTCCTTCCTCCTCCTCTCTTGCTCCTTTCATGTCTTTCCCCTTCTCATCTTCCTTTCTCTTCCTTATTCTCCTCTTTTCTCTCCTCTTCTTCCTCCTCATCTTCTTCCACCCTGTTGCATTGTCTTCCTTCTCCTCCTCATCTTCTTCCACCTTGTTTCATCTTCTTCCTTCTCATCCTCATCTTCCTTC
>NW_005071736.1:0-437 GCF_000277835.1 Geospiza fortis | reverse complement strand
CCCACACTGCTGGCTCATGTTGAGTTTTTTGTCAACAATAAAGAGGGATTTCAGGTTTTGGGTTTTTTTCCCCTTTTCGACATTACAGGGGTTTAAAATCATGCTGAAGTCTTCTCAAGAGTGGGAGTAAAAAAACTGACCATCTGTTACCATGCTACCTAGAAGAAACATTGAATCCTTCCTGCAGGTGTACTATTTCTTTTTTCAATATTGGTTGAAATGCATCAATGGGTACAAACCTGTTAGGAGGTGAAAATAAAGGTGAGACAATGAGAAAAAACCTGAATTCTTTACAGTTTGCTCTAGAGCAAATGCTTTTAAATGTTTTGTCAGAATCACAGAATGCTTTGAGTCGGAAGGGACCTCAAAGACCATGTAGTTCCAACTCCCTGCTGTGCCCAACCTTTTATTATACCAGGTTGCTCAAAGCCCCATCC
>NW_005071735.1:0-437 GCF_000277835.1 Geospiza fortis | reverse complement strand
AGGGATAATCTAGACAAAATCTGAGCAAGGACTGAGAAGCACATGACCCAGTGATCTTCAAGGTGTTGCAGTCCTTCATTTAGCATTGACTTTTATTACCTCAGCACATATTGGCAATAGCAGCTTTGCTTTCTGGCCAGATGCATCGTCGTGCATGATACTTTCCTTGTGACACAACTTGTTATAAACAAAGGAGATGGAAGATTAAAGCAACAACCATTGTCATATCAAGGAACTGCTCCCTCAGACTCCAGGCTGATAGTTCCTGTGCTGTTATACTTTCTATAAAATGTAACAGGATGCTTTAAATCTCAGAGTACAATTTCTGTAGATATGGTTGTTGGAAAAAAGAACACAAAAAGCTATCATAAACTGTCAAAACAGGGGGAGACTTGATTTAGATACAGAGTTTATTCATTTCAGCATAGATGTAATCT
>NW_005071734.1:0-437 GCF_000277835.1 Geospiza fortis | reverse complement strand
GGAAAACTCCTCTGCAGATGAACATCTTGGCGTTTGGACATTCGGAGAACCCTCTGGAAGGAGGCGATTCCAAGGTCGCAGGATGGACCAGACCCGAGAACAACAGGCCCATTAGGGTCGAGTAAGCTGACAGGGACTCAGCATGGGTGGTAACCTCTCAAAAACTGACTTGGATGTCGTAAATAACCTAGAAATATTGATGAAATAGCATCCAATTCGAGTCTCAAGACAGGACCTGGAACTTTTGCTATCCTGGGTGAGGGAGATGTGCCCAAATATCTCTGTTAATGACTTGTTTGACCCAAATCTGTGGGAAGATGGGGATGCTGAGCTTTGCCACATGGCTACGTGTGGGAGCAGGGGTGCTGTGAGTGCTTTCGGTTGGTAGACTTGTGCATGAAGTTGTACATGCGGCAAAATGCAAAAAACCCTTTGCA
>NW_005071733.1:0-437 GCF_000277835.1 Geospiza fortis | reverse complement strand
CAGTTAATGCTGTTTTAAAATGGGAAGCCAAATGGGATAAGGTCCTGTATGCTGATGTGTTTTTTGCTTTAAGAAATCACCCAAAATGGCAGAATAACTGTGGGTTCAGAGCTCCCTCTGACCTACTGGTGTTAGCTCTTGAAAAGGAAAACAAAGCAAAGAGAAAGCAAATCAAACGCGTTGTTCAGCATGCAGCATAAGATAGCAATGTATGAAGTCAGACAAAGTTTATCATGCTGAAATGCAAAGCGATTACAACTCGCAAATGAGTACATATGATTTGTTAAAGGCTCCTCCTAAGGTAAGGGAGGATAAGGAGGACCTCCCCAAAAGGTAAGAGGACTCAGGCTCCAAAGGTATACCTATTCCCGCCCATCCCCCTCCTGGCAGTCCAACTTCATCCAGAACTGGGAGGTAACAGACCCCTCTGCGAGAGG
>NW_005071732.1:0-437 GCF_000277835.1 Geospiza fortis | reverse complement strand
TGGAGAGGAACACACACCTGCAGGTCTCCACTTTTCTGGTCTCCTCTGCGCTTCATTTTTTTCTTCTGCTTTTGTAGAGAAAGCAGGTTTTTCTGGAGTGTCTCCTGGGGCAGGGATGAAAAAAAGGCATTTTTCTTAATTTTGGAATGACATTCAGAAGAGGGAGATGATGTCACCAAACAACACCTGTGGGGACAATCCTGGTCTGGAGAGTCCCTGGAGGTGACCCCTGAGTGCCTGGGAGTGAGTTTTGGAGCTCAGAAACACTACCCACCTCTCCAAATTCAGGCTGGGGAGATCCCCATCCACAACTCTTACGGCCAGAAACATTTCTGGAATAACATCATTGGACTTCCATTCCACTCCAGTGGATATCCTGGAATTTGTGTTTATTTAAATTGGTTTTTTTGATTAGAAAAAACAACTCTCGACACTGG
>NW_005071731.1:0-437 GCF_000277835.1 Geospiza fortis | reverse complement strand
AATGTAGAGGACAGGCTGGCTCTTTGTTCCCTGTCACCTGTGGTGAGAGGCAGCAGTGCAGGTTCTGTTTTCTGTGTGGCCTGCAATGCACAATCTCAGCTGTGCTCTGACTGTCATCATGAAACATTTTATTGACCTGTCTTCAAGTGCTGGAATGTTTCAGCCTTCATCTCAAGTCCTCTTGCAGAGAATGAAATTTTGATAGAAGTCTGGGAGAGCAGGAAGGCTTGACTGGCCCAAACCTGGATGGGAAAGGAGCCCTTTCATGTGAGGCTCCACCACTTCCCACTCTGCTCCTCAAGCAGAGCAACCAGGGCTGCAGGGACAGGAATGATTGGAAACAGGGATAACAGCTGTTGGAACAGGCCCTGCTTCCTCCAGAGCAAGAGGAATGATTGAGTTGTCTGTCCTTGCAGGTTCTCCTTCGCTTCCAGATC
>NW_005071730.1:0-437 GCF_000277835.1 Geospiza fortis | reverse complement strand
TGATCTCAAAGGTCTCTTCCAACCTAGTTCCTTCTGTGATTCTGTGACAGCTCAGGGCCTTGACACAGTTTGATTTACAGGGGCCACAGCTTAGAGCAGCAGTTTCGAAAACTGCTCATAGTGCTCTTTCCTCTTGCCCCCTTATCACCTCACTGGTCTCCACTCTGGTCTTTAAACCACTGCTTGTTCCTTTCTTTACCCAGAGACTGAAGCTTTTCCTGATTACTGCCTACACCATCCCTGCCTTCTTGTGCTCCTCCTCAAATGGTAATTCACTTTACCTCCCAGAACAACTTCCTGACTGAGAAGTGCTCACATTATTTAAATTTTATGTACTAGTATAAAACTTATGTATGTTATTCAAGCAACTAGTGACTTTAAACAGCTTTCCACAGCAGAAAACGTTGTCCTTCATTTTACTTCAGAAGAGAAAAAAA
>NW_005071729.1:0-437 GCF_000277835.1 Geospiza fortis | reverse complement strand
CAGGGAAAAATCTGGGGGGAAACTGGGGAAAATCCCAGAAAAAAATGTGGGGAAAAAATTTGGGAAAAAATTAATCTGGGATTTAGGGAAAAGGATGGGAAAAATCTGGGAAAAATCTGAAAAATCCTGGAAGTCGGGAAAAATCCAAGAAAAATCTCTGGAAATTCTGGGGAAAAAATTGGGGGAAAATCCAGGAAAAAATCTGGGAATTAGGACAAATCCAGGAAAAATCTGGGGAAAATCTGGGAATTCTGGGGGAAAATCTGGGAAAAATCCGAGGGAATTTAGGAAAAAGCTGGGAAACATCCAGGAATTTGGGAAAATGTGAGAAAAAACAGGGAAAAATCTGGGGGAAAGTGGGAAAAACCTGGGAAAATGTGGGGGAAATCTGGGGGAAAAATGGGAAAAATCTGGGAAAATCTGGTGGAAATCTGGAA
>NW_005071728.1:0-437 GCF_000277835.1 Geospiza fortis | reverse complement strand
GTGCTTGACAAATTTCTGAAAAAGTGGAGTGTCAGACATATATTCGGTATTCCCCACACTCCCACAGGTCAAACAATCATTGAAAGAACACACCATACCCTGAAATCCCTTTTGGATAAACAAAAAATGGGTGAGCCAGAGGCAACACCTCACATGAGGTTGAACAAGGCATCGTATGTGCTGAATTTTTTTAACTGCTCCTTCTCAGAACCCACTCCACCAATTATCAGGCATTTTTCTAACAGTACCCAGGCAAAACTAAGGAAGAATACTTTAGTTTTGATCAGAAATCCAGAAACAGGGCAGATTGAAGGTCCTTTCAAACTAATCACGTGAGGCAAGGGTTTCGCTTGTATTTCCACAGGGCGAGGTCCAAAGTGGGTGTTGGCAAGACATGTGAAGCCTTACTGGACTCAGACACAAGAAGACACAGATCC
>NW_005071727.1:0-437 GCF_000277835.1 Geospiza fortis | reverse complement strand
TAAGGTCCCTTCCAACACAAACCATTTGGTGTTTCTTTGAAAGGATTGTTGTTCATACCTTTTTCTGATCAGATGAAAGTGATTTCTTGCACCAAATTATGGCACCTGAGTTTGAACTTGTCTGTAACATTGTTTTGGCAGCATTTCATGGGCAGTGTGGAGAAGACAACACTACCAGAAATGCTCTGGACATAAAATGAATATTTTGGCTCTGCAGCATTGGGCCCAGAGCCTGCAATTTCGAGTAAGTCTCAAGAGCTTCAGCTACTGCTATTTCTAATGTTTAAGTTGCACACATGTGAAAATGTTGCATATGAATAAAAATTGGGCCTTGTACTTATTTACTTTGAAAATTGCAGTACTTATGATGGAATATCAGGACATGGGGAAATGGAATGAAGCTGTGTCAGGGCAAGTTCAGACTGGACATTAGGAAA
>NW_005071726.1:0-438 GCF_000277835.1 Geospiza fortis | reverse complement strand
TGTCCCTGTGTGCCAAAAGACAAGTCGCCGAGGCAAACGTCCTGCCTGGATTGGCAAGGAGATTTTGGAGGAACTCAGCAATAAAAAAAGGATGTAATATCTTTGGAAAGAGAGTCAGATTTCTCATGTAGTATTTAAGAGAGCTGCTAGAGTATGTAGGAAGGAAACTAGGGAGACTAAAGTTCAGTTTGGACTTAAAATGGCGACTTTTGTAAACGATAACAAAAAATGTTTCTATAAATATATTAATGGTAAAGGGAAGGGTAAGACTAACATTTGTTCGTTATTAGGTGCAGAAGGGAGCTTTGTTACTGTAGATGAGGAGAAGACAGAAGTACTTAACGTGTTCTTTGTCTCAGTTTTTAGTGAGAAGTCTTGTCTTCAGGATAACTGTCCCCTTGGTTTACTTGATGATATCATGGAGCAGAATGGTCCCCC
>NW_005071725.1:0-438 GCF_000277835.1 Geospiza fortis | reverse complement strand
ATAGAAGGACAGTTACTTCCAAAAGGACAAATGATGCACGGAGGCCAATATTGACCCAGTGTTCCCTTTGCTTCCCAGATTTCCAGCTGATCTTCCTTGCCAGGAGGGCTGCCCTGCATGGGAAGAAGGATCAGAGGGAGAGCCTGTGACCATTGGGCAGGTGGAATCCCTTCTAGTATACATAGATTTATAGATTTCTATAACTCTATTTCTATATCCATGTAGTTACATTTATGGATTTATAGAGGTGTGTTTATATGTGCATATATATACATCTATACAGTTAAATTGATCTATATTTTTATAGATGGGATAGTTACATTTATAGTTACATTTATAGATAGTTACCTTTATAGATTATGAGATTTGCATTGAGAGTTACATTTAGACGTCTACATTTAGACATCTACTTTTAGACGCTTACATTTAGATGCTTAC
>NW_005071724.1:0-438 GCF_000277835.1 Geospiza fortis | reverse complement strand
AAGCCTTCTCCTTTCCAGGCTGAGCAAACCCAATTCTCTCAGCCTTTCATCATAGAAGAGGTTCTCCTGTGGTTTTCCCATTCAATGGCAATGTCCTTCAGAAAAATGTTCACACTTTGGGAGCTTCCTCCAATGTTTAAAACAATTTTGGTTGATGGAGGGTTTTGCAATTCATGGGTGAAGCATTTTGAGTAACTTCATCAAAAATGAGTGAAGCTGCTTTTACAATTAATTGAAAATGCCAAAACTGTTAGTGCTCTCCAAGGGGAGAATGAAGTCAATGAAGCCTGGACTTCTTTGTGTGTTATTGAATGCCACCAGTAGGGATCCCAGCAGCAGGCACTGCTGGCAGATGTGCTGGAGCAGTGGTGGTGTCTCGTGGAGCATCGCTGCTGTGGTGATCGCAGCAGTCCACAGATGTGAATGACATCCTTCCCA
>NW_005071723.1:0-438 GCF_000277835.1 Geospiza fortis | reverse complement strand
TGTAGTAATTCAAAAGTAAAACTTTGCAGAACAACACCCCCGTGATTCAGGCATTGTGTGAGATGAATTGTGCTCAGAGCTGGTGCAACTCTCAGTTTGTGGCATTTTGGCTTTTCTAACTTTGTTGTAATCAAAAGAATTTCAAAAGGGTTGATAACAATTCACATACCATTACCACTAGGGAAAGTTTACTGAAATGCTGATACCTTTATGGAATCATAACCAGGGTTAGAAATAGTTAGAAGTTGGGAAGGAAAAAATACCACACTACATTTTTGTCTTTTTCACTGTAATGCCATTTTGTTGGAAATCCTACCAGCTCTGATTAGAAATTATTTTGCAACAATTGTAGTTAATACAGATTAGTTCTGGTGTTTACCTTAGAACTACCATTGAATCATAGAATGGCTCGGGTTAGAAGGAACCTTGAAGATCATC
>NW_005071722.1:0-438 GCF_000277835.1 Geospiza fortis | reverse complement strand
TCTTCCTCCAGCACCAAGACATCATCATTCCACATTCCAACATCTCAGAGTCTACCAATCATTCCTCCCCCTTCTTCAACTTCTCTCTTCCTTCCTTTCTCACTTTCTTTTCTTTTTCCTATCTTTTCCTCTTTTCTCTGATTCAACACACCTTGGTCTGTACAAGGTGTACACACAACTAGTTTACTTCTAAAAGTAAGCTTATTACTTTCTTTTACTAGGATTGCAGTAGCTGCTATAGCTTGAATACATACTGGCCAGCCATGGCTCACTGGGTCCAACATCTTTGATAAATAAGCTACTAGTCTCTGTACTCCTTCCCACTCCTGAACCAGAACTCCATGAGCTACCCCCTTTTCCACATTTGAGTACAGATGAAAGGGTTCTTCTAATGAAGGTAAGCCTAAAGCAGGTACTGAGGCCAGTTTTAACTTCAAC
>NW_005071721.1:0-438 GCF_000277835.1 Geospiza fortis | reverse complement strand
GGCAGACAATATTCCCTTCATCTACCAAGCAAGCTGATTCATCAGAGGAGTTTAAAAAGTCAAGCAACTTTTTTACCAGCTCCCCTGGTAAATCCATGCTGACTACATTATTTTGTCCTCCTTCATGTGCCTGCCAATGCTTTCCATGAATAGCTGCTCCCTCAACTTCCTGGGGATAAAAATGAGGCTGGCTGGCTTGTACTTTTCCAAGTCCTCCTAGTTGCCTTTTTTGGAGATGGGTGACATTTGCTTTCATCCAGTCTTTGGGTACTTTCCTCAGTCACCATGATCCATCAAACATGATTAGGAATGGCCTCAGAATATCTGCTAACATCCTTGAGACCTGTGGCTCCATCTCAACAGAGCCTGTGGACTTCATGGAATCTGTATCAATTCAGTGACTATGCCCACAAAAGTTTGCATGGGATAACAGGACAT
>NW_005071720.1:0-438 GCF_000277835.1 Geospiza fortis | reverse complement strand
AGATTGCCCAAACAATGCAGCCTACAATCATGCACATAGACTAACCTGGTGGAAAGAAGTCTTCCCATTTCAAACCAGAGCGCAAAGCTGTCCCACTAACATTAGGCATGAGTATGAGACTCCTTATATTGTCAAGAATTAGGACTAGAAGAAGTTAATCAGTATTTCTGAGAGAAGCCTATTTGGACCTTCAAAATGTTTAGCTATTTGATGTGTTAAGGTATTCTCTCACCCTCTGTAACCCTTGTGAAATCTTACCATGAACCATTTAGCTTATTGTGCTGGTTTGGACTGAGATACAGGTAATTTTCATCATAGTATTTGGTATGAGTCTGGTTTGGATTTGTGCTGAAAATAGGGTTGATAACAGATGGATATTTTAGTTACTGATGAGCAGTGCTTACACAGAGTTCAAGGCCTTTTCTGCTCCTCACCTCA
>NW_005071719.1:0-438 GCF_000277835.1 Geospiza fortis | reverse complement strand
TTTAGGATTTCTGGGAATTTTTGGGGATTTCTTGGGGGTTTTTTTGGGGATTTTCAAAGGAATTTTTAATGAATTTTTTTCGGAGGGTTTATTGAGATTTTTTTTGTTATTTGGGAATATTTAGGAAATATTAATAGATTTTTTTAAGTTTTTTTTAGGTGGAATTTTTGAGAATTCTGGGAAATTTGGGGATTTTTTTTTTTTTTACTTTTGGGATTTCTTTCAAGAATATTTTAGGGGTTTTTAAGGAATTGTTTGGGATTTGATTTTGGGGATTTTTTGGGTTTCTTTTGGGAATTTTTGGCACTTTTTTCGAACTTCATGGGCATTTTTTTGGGGGAGACTTTTTAGGATTTTTTAAGGGTTTTTTGGGAATTTTTTTTTTCCTAACTCCAAGATTTCCCCTCTACCCCAGAGGATTTTGGGGGCTCTCCCAGC
>NW_005071718.1:0-438 GCF_000277835.1 Geospiza fortis | reverse complement strand
CTTCTGTAGTTCAGAGAGAGTCCTCCGTGGGTGTGTATCGGCTCACTCAGTCTCTCTCAGTCCCTTTGGGGCTCAAGATGGGAGTCCAGGCCCTGCATGCAGCTTGGCGGGGGGAGGCCTGGGCGATTGTCCTGGTGTTCTGGACCAGAGAGAAGCCGAGCAGAGTTCCAGAAAAAAGACACAGTCCTGAGAAAACCTTTCTTGTTGTAGCTAACAAGGAAACCAGTGAAAAAAGCAAAGAATAACTCCCTGTCTCTCTCTCTGAAAAGCCGAGAACTTGGAGAGCACTGAGAGCCTTATCTCTCTTTCACTGTCCGTGCTAGGCAGCACAGTCCATGAGAGAGGAATTCCGAGGGAGTAAACTGAAGCTTCTGCAGACAAACTGCATGCTGCTTCCCCCCCACTTTGCCTTCTCTGTCTCTCTGGGCCTAGCTTAAA
>NW_005071717.1:0-438 GCF_000277835.1 Geospiza fortis | reverse complement strand
TTTTTTTTTCTCTCCACCCCAGTATAAGTAAGAAAAATAATTCTCTTTGAAGTTGTGCTGTTTGGGACATAGCTTATGTAAGTGCCACATGCTGCACTTGCAACATTATGGTTCAGTAGCAAGCTGAGGATGGAGCTGGGAATGAAGTCTAGGTTCCATGTGAATTCTTGACTTCAGTTCATCTGTTACAAAACTGATACTTGAATAAAGACCTGATAGTTTCTAAAGCAGCTGAGTGCCCATAGGAGAAAAACATCCACTTACACGTTTAACAACAGCTACAGAGAGACTTCTTTGCATCCCCAGCTCACCATGTGTAACACAGCAATATGATTTGCAATTGCATTGGGATGCTCTCATTTTATAAAGCCTAGGAAACAGCAAGAGCCTGCTCACACCTCTGCTTGCACCAGCAATGATCTGCAATCCATTATCTCT
>NW_005071716.1:0-438 GCF_000277835.1 Geospiza fortis | reverse complement strand
AAGAGATGAGGAGAACACACTGCAGGTGTTTCTTAGTGTATTTTCTTGGTGTGTAAATTTGACCCTTCACAAAATTACTAGTAAGAGCTGTGTGGCATGTGGTACTTCTAACAACCTATTAGATTTACAAAATGTATCACTGCAATTCTTAAAATGTAAGTGGTGATAGAGACTGTTGTGTGTACAGATTGTTTTTGCTCCTGTTCAGATTCACATAGTATATTTTGAAAATGACCTGTTGTAGAATGCTCTCAGTTGGGGGTGATTTAAGAGAGTATTTTCAATTGAACTGTTCTGAGAGCTCACCTGCCTGTTGCCCATTTCTGTTGCTGGGGTGCCCCTTCACAGCAGGTCTGATTTGTTCAGAGCAGCACTGTGTGCTGGGTGTGTGCTCTGTAGCTCTCTGCCTCTGCACTTGAACCTGAAGGACAAAGAAAG
>NW_005071715.1:0-438 GCF_000277835.1 Geospiza fortis | reverse complement strand
GAATTTGGGGAAATTTGGGGATTTTGGCGAAATTTGGGGAACTTGGGGGAATTTGGGGCTTTTTCGGTGATTTTGGGTTCATTTATGGAGGATTTGGGGTCGATTTTGGGAGTTTGGGGTTCGATTTTTCGTTTTTTGGGTTCATTTTTTGGGGGTTTTGGGGTCCCCGGGGCTTTTGGGGCAGGAATTTCATTTTTGGGGTATTTGGGTGGATTTTGGGGTGAATTTGGGACTTTTTGGGTGATTTTATGTTGATTTTTGGAGGATTTTGGTGAATTTTGGGATTATTTGGGTGATTTTGGGGTGGATTTTTTTTGGGGTGAATTTTTGGGATTTAGGGGTCCCCGGGGGTTTTGGGGGCCGGGATTTCATTTCTGGGGTATTTGGGTTGATTTTGGGGTAAATTTGAGGCTTTTTGGGTGATTTTATGTTGATTTT
>NW_005071714.1:0-438 GCF_000277835.1 Geospiza fortis | reverse complement strand
CTATAAACAATGGTTACAGAAAATATGTGGTTACCACAAATCCCAGAATCCTGCTACCTACTGTCGCAACAAAATGTGGTCTTTTATCTGGTGACATTCCCAAAGAAATCCCAAACTTTGGAAGGACATGATTGAGCAAAGCTCTCAGTATTTCCCTTGCTGTGTTGGTGTGACAGGAGTAAGCTTCAGGCCATCCACTGAAGGGATCCACCAGTCCCAGTGGATTTCCATCCCTTCTTGTGTGGCATCTCAGCAAAATTTATTTGCCAGTAATTCCTGGGAGAGCTCCTGTCTTCGTTACCCCTAACACAACTCTTGTGCTTGTGTCAGGGTTGTTTTTACAACAGGTTTCACACTTGCTTGGTATAGATTGTACAATATCAATCATTCTTCTCCCTATTGCTACTTTCTTCAGATGTTTTAAAAGATTTTCTGTTC
>NW_005071713.1:0-438 GCF_000277835.1 Geospiza fortis | reverse complement strand
GTAATGTACAAAGAGTGAAGTTTACACCATACAAAGCTCTAGGAATTACACAAGCACACAAAGCTACATCCAAAAGGGCAAGACCTGCTGCCTCCTTCAGCATCTCCTGCCCAAAACTGCTCAGTCCACATTAATGGGACAGGGCTTGGAACAACTCCACAGGCAACACAATGCTGTAAAGACCTGGTAGGGAATACGTGAAGATATTCTGTAACAATTGTGTTCATGTGGAAATCATTTCTATCTTTAAAAGTTTCACCAAAACTGTGTAATTTCTCTAACAGACATAAGAGTCTTTGGTTCTGATACACAAAATTAAAGCAAGGATCTAAAAGTTTGGTACAGGGAGGATTGGCACAAAGTAGTAACAACAAATACCATATTACATTCTTCTTTTAATTGCTGAATAAAATTGCTTTAATTGCTTCTGACACCAAT
>NW_005071712.1:0-438 GCF_000277835.1 Geospiza fortis | reverse complement strand
AGGAACCTGGACTGGTGAGTTTTGTTTTGCAGGGAAAAGGCCGGCATTGGTGTTCAGGGGCCTGTGGCCCTGAGTGGCCGGCTGCCTGCTGAGACTGGAGTCTCTGTTGCTTTTGTTCAATGCATTTGTGTGTGAAAGGTAAAGGGCACAGTAAGTGCCAGCTTTGTATAATTTACAGTTCTGATCTGGTACTGCCTGAAAGCAAACAGACTCTTTATATATGTGAACAGTGACAGCCATATCCTAGTCTTCATCATGAGCAATTGGGTGTTTAATTTTACCTAGATCTGGAACAGCTGGTATGAACAGAAGCTTAAAATCCAGGAAAAGAAACAAAGGAATAAAGAATGTGGTGTGTCTCACTAGGGCTTAATCTAACATGAGCCTAGAAGGAAAGGAACCAAATGATAGCTGCAAGGAAAGGAACCAGAGGAGCCC
>NW_005071711.1:0-438 GCF_000277835.1 Geospiza fortis | reverse complement strand
CTGGGGGGTTTTTAAGGGAAAATAAGTGGGAATATTTTTGGGGTCCCCTCACCATTTTTCACGTCCCCCAAGACCAAGCCCAAACCAAACTCAAGGGCGTCATCTACTTCCAAGCCATCGAGGAGGTTTGGTACGACCCGGGCCGCGTGGCCGGAAAGGTGAAAAAAACCAAAAAACCTGTGAACTTTGGGGATTTTTGGGTCTTGAGGGGGACGGTGAAGGGCGGAACCGTCATGGCCGACCCCCAAAATGGCCTCCGCAGAGCCCCAACCCTCGCCTCACCTTCTGCCTCAAGACCTACGAGCGCCTCTTCTGGCTGGTGGCGCCCAGCGCCGAGGCCCTGAGGATCTGGATGGACGCCGTGCTCACCCTCACCCGCGGCAGCGCCGCCTTCTGACCCTTTCCCCTCAAATTTCCCTTTTCTCTTCATATTTCCCT
>NW_005071710.1:0-438 GCF_000277835.1 Geospiza fortis | reverse complement strand
GCAGGAGCAAAGCAGAAGCAAGAACAAGAACAAAGTGAAAAGCCAAGCAAAAAGCAAAAGCAGCACTATGTACTGCCCTGTCTGTGTGTCCCACCAGATGTGGGGGAGCGGCTGATAAGAAACCAAAACAAAACTTTCACTCTTCAGAGCCAGTCTTGAAGGCACAGAACATAATATCCAGCATAAACAGAACACACGAATAGGGATACAAGCATCATAACGTCACCCTATGACAACCATCCAGCAAAAAAACCCCACAAACTTTCCTAAACACCATAAATTTTTTTAAAAATGCATATTCCTACGTAAAATCAAATTGTAAGCCCTCTCTACCTAGTCACCTGTAAAAAAAACACTTTTCACTGGGGCCCTGAGCAACAACAAACCTTTACCCAAGTTAAACAAAAAATCGCTCATACGATAGCCCTTAACCCAATC
>NW_005071709.1:0-438 GCF_000277835.1 Geospiza fortis | reverse complement strand
TGAAAAATAGAAAAGCTCAGACCTGAGACATCAACCTCTTCTGTGGCTGTGACCTCACAGAAATTCCTGTCCCAGGCTCTGTGGGGAGGCACCTGAGAAAACCGAGAGGAAGCAGGGTGACACCAATAAATTGCTTTCTGGGAACCAAAAAACCTGCTTTCTGTCAGTGCCAGCCGTTAGAGAAGCCCAGCCTGAAGGGAGCAGGCACAGAGGTGTCCCCAGCAGCCCCAGTGCAGGTGGCCCTGTCCCTCCCCTGCAGCAAATTGCTTCCTCCTGTTAACAAATAACCCTGAGAGGAAAAATCCCTGCAGGATCAGGAGAGCCCAGGCCTTTGGGGCCATCTGAGGGCAGCAGACCTGCCTGGCAGGGATCTTCCACAGGTCCCTTCTGGAGACCAGGATTGGAACAGGGAGTCACAGAACCATGGAATGGTTTGGG
>NW_005071708.1:0-439 GCF_000277835.1 Geospiza fortis | reverse complement strand
GCAGGGGAAAGCTGGGGGAAAAGGTAAAGGAAGTAAAAGAGTGCAGAAAAGCTCTCCTCTTTCAGGGGGTCCCCATCATGCACAGAGTTCTTGTGGCCACCTCCTCTACAGCAGGGGCTGCAGCCCTACAGTCAGGCAGGGCTGGGCAGCAGAGGGAAGCTCCAGGTTCCCTAGAACACAGAGAAGAAGCACTTGTCAGTCTCCTCACTGGTTTCTGGCACTGTGCATGTATGTGGCTGGGCCCCTGCATGCAGTAGGCAGCTGTGTTTGTCCTGGTGCCAGGGCAATGAGTCCCTCCAGTTGATCCTGCCATGTCGAGTCAGGCTCTGGTGCACCTTTGAGGGACACTTCCACCTTCTCCTGCTTATTCTGTTGGCATATTTGGAAGAGCTTGGGTTTTCCTGGTTGGGGAATGCACACACTGTCCTCCTCCTCCTCC
>NW_005071707.1:0-439 GCF_000277835.1 Geospiza fortis | reverse complement strand
CCGCGGCAGGGCCACAGAGCCGGGCAGCAGCCCCGCACAGTCCCTGCTTCCCCAGCAGCCACTGGCCCACCCTGCTGGAAGCTCTCTGTGGGCAGGGGCCAGGAGCAGTACTGGAGGTTGTCCTGCCACTGCCAGTGCGTGAGTGGAACCTCTGCCTCCTTCTGGAGCCAGACTGGGAAGGGGACACCCCCAAAGAGATGTCCCAAGAAGAACAACAGCAGGACCAGAGCAGGGACACAGGAGAACAGAGGCCCCCTGTGAGGCCACGCAAGGCCTGGCTGTAGCACGGCCAATTTCAGCCGTGAACAGCCACAGGCCAAGGCCCAGCCCTGCCCAGCAGAGCCCCTCTCACAGCAGGGCAGAGGCCTCGACTCCAGGCCTGCTTCCAGAGCGCTGCCCCCACAGCCCCTCCCCAAGCCTGCTGGAAGCTCCCAGTGGG
>NW_005071706.1:0-439 GCF_000277835.1 Geospiza fortis | reverse complement strand
TTCCTCCCCGCTTTTCGCCGGATTTTCGCCATTTTTCAGCCATTTTTTTCACCATTTTTTGTCATTTTTTCACCCTTTTTTTCCGGATTTTTTTGGGGGGAATTCCCAAAATTTGGGAATTCTGCAACAACTCAAGGACACGGGTGAGTTTGAGGCCAATTTTGGGTCAATTTGGGTCACTTTGGAGCAATTCCTTCCCTGTTTTTTGCCATTTCTTGACCGTTTTTCACCATTTTTCACCGTTTTTTGTCATTTTTCACTTTTCCCCCATTTTTTCCGGAATATTTTTTTGGGAATTTTGGGATCACTCAGGGACACAATTTGAGGCAAATTTTGGGTCAATTTTGCTCATTTTTGATCCCTTTCTTGCCCCGTTTTTGCCGGATTTTTGCCGTTTTTTGGTCGTTTTTGGCCGTTTTTCGTCATTTTTTCACCGTTT
>NW_005071705.1:0-439 GCF_000277835.1 Geospiza fortis | reverse complement strand
TCTCAGGTTCAGAGAATGTGAATCCCAGAGTAAGGGATCCAGCTAATCGGCAGAACCACATCACTTTTAGCCATTTCTCATTGAAAGGCTGAGACAAGCTGAGATGAGAAAGCCCATGGTGGTGCAAGCAGTGGGTGTGGTTGAGTGAAGCCCACTTGGATGTCCAGTAGTGCAGAAAGTTTGAGAAACTTTGGATTAGGCCATCACAAGGATATGGCCTAAATCACCAGATGTGAGGAATCCCAAGTGATATGTAATGAATGCTTCCTCAGTGTTTGACTTACCCCACAGAATGTCAAAGCTGGGGATGGACATGCAAACTGTATGGGTTGCAGAGAAGACAAATCTGAGTTACTGGAGAAAGAGATTAGCTGTTCCTGGGGCCTGGGGGCCTGGGGCCAAGGCTCTTCATCCAGATTAGCCCAGAGAGGTTTTTTTT
>NW_005071704.1:0-439 GCF_000277835.1 Geospiza fortis | reverse complement strand
TCTGCTCCAGCTCAGCCTGCACAAGGCCCCAAGCTCACTGAAGCCAAAGCAGCTCCCTGGCATTGGGTTCTCACTGGAACAATTTCAATCTGTAACCAGATCAGAGAGAAAGAAGTGCAGATTCCAATAAATATTTGTGTAAATCTTGTTTGCTTCCTGCCTGACAAACCCCTGCTGCTGTGTCTCAGGGAGAGCACCTGGGAAGAGGCACCAGGACCCAGATTTACTCAGGGATGCTCAGCCTCAAGGATGATGAGAACGAAGGGTATCAGAACGAGAGAGAGATCCGGGTCCTGCTCAAAGTCCTGGACCCCAGCCACAGAGACATTTCCTTGGCAAGTCTTTTTTCTTTTGTCTATCTTTTCTTTAATATAAGAAATAAAATATGGATTAATTTTGTTTTATAAAATTATATAGAGATATGTAAGATAATGACATA
>NW_005071703.1:0-439 GCF_000277835.1 Geospiza fortis | reverse complement strand
GGCCCCAAGCTGCCAGTGCCCCCCGCTCGGGAGCTGCAGGAAATCCTGTCAGGGAATGATAACCGGTGCGAGGAGCAGCGTCCCTCCTCGAATCCAGCCCAGCAGTTGATGTTTCTGCCACCTTTTCCTTTTTGCTGGTGCCATCTCTGGGTTTTTCTGGCTTGTGAGATACAGCAGGAGCACTTAACCCCCACTGGGTGGGATGGGGCTCAAGGAACCCCCAAAGCTGGAGCAGGAGGGGACAGCCTACCTTGGATGGGACACCCAGTGCTCCTGCAGAGCCAGAGCCTCACCTGACGTAGTTGGACAATTCCCCTATTCTGGACGTCCTTGTTTTCACCAACTGTGGGGAGTAAAAAACAGAACAAACCCCAGGGGAGATGTGAAGGGATGGAGGGGTCCTGGTGTGCAGCATGGCCAGGGTGTGACAGGAGCTCTC
>NW_005071702.1:0-439 GCF_000277835.1 Geospiza fortis | reverse complement strand
CCAGTTCCCTCCCAGTCCTTCCCAGTTTATCCCAATCCTCTCCCAGTACAAACCAGTAACCCCAAACTCCCTCCCAATCCCCTCCCAGTACAAACCAGTACAAACCAGTAACCCCAAATCCCCTTTTTACCCCTCCCAGTCCCTCTCCCAGTTTATCCCAGTCTCCTCCCAGTATAAACCAGTAGCCCCAAACCCCCTTTTTACCCTTCCCAATCCCCTCCCAGTTTATCCCAGTTTATCCCAGTCCCCTCCCAGTATAAACCAGTAACCCCAAACCCCCTTTTTACCCTTCCCAGTCCCTCCCAGTACAAACCAGTCCAAACCAGTCCATCCCAATCCCCACCATGGACCTCCTCCAATCCCTCCAACTCTTGGCCAGGGACAACCTCAACTTCTTCTCCCCTCCCCCGGCCAATTCCCCCAATTCCCCCAATTCCCC
>NW_005071701.1:0-439 GCF_000277835.1 Geospiza fortis | reverse complement strand
TTTAATTGTTTTTTCCAAATTGATTCCTACAGAAGTAGCTCTGTAGGTGATAGGAAGAGGTGCATAACATGCCAGAGATCATGGGGGACAAGCACATGAGTTGAAAAAGTTATTTGTGTGAGATTTTTGAAATATGAAGAATAGCAGCCAAAATCTTTCAAGGCTCTGCAAAGCTCTCTGAGCTCACTACAAGGAATGATTTTCCATTTGGGGGGGAACCCCCTTTTGTATCTAACTGGGGTGGCAAGGACTTTTAATTTTTCAGCGAACTTCCAGTTCTTATCCAAAGCTGCTTCTCTTTTGATTTGGACCCAGGGATTCTCAAATTTACTGTCTGAATCTGAGGAATAACTGTTATCTGAGGTAGAGGCAGATGTCCTAAAATCAGCACCAGAGCTCCAGCCAGGGTACGCTTCATGCTTGGAGCCTTTGGTGTGTA
>NW_005071700.1:0-439 GCF_000277835.1 Geospiza fortis | reverse complement strand
TTTTTTTCATATGATTTCCAGAGAGGCAACTGAATGCTGGTGAAGGTGAGAACTAGCTGTAGGCCAGTGGTAAATGGGAAGCAGAAAAACATTTCAGTGCAAGCAGCCTGCAGTGACCTGAGAGAAGGGCTCTGTCTGTGCCACAAGTAATGCAGCATTATAGGAAGGAACAGCAGAATGAAGCAGTTCATGCTGAAAGCCTGGCTTCTACATTAGGTGCCTTTTAGGAGGGTTACTTAAGACCAGCTCATCTGGTCTAGTGGACTGAACATGCACTTGTGTTTCACACACCTCAAATGTGCTCCTGGAGAATTTCAGGGCTTAATTTAATCTGAAAGGGATCTAGCTCACAGACTCCAAGCATGCAACACCAGATGCAGTAGGTAGGAACAACTGGACAATCTGTTTCAAAAGCACATCCCTTAACTAAAACACTAAT
>NW_005071699.1:0-439 GCF_000277835.1 Geospiza fortis | reverse complement strand
GTCTGGTACTTTATACATCTTGGAAAATATGCTTTGCCTCTAATTGGATGGCACTATAGCAGATGTAGAAACAAAGAATGGTTGAAGTTGAAAGGGACCTCTGCAGGTCAGGAGATGTTTGGTTTCACCCTCTGTTTGCTTCTTTTTTATCTTTGAGTTTGGCCAGGAACAGCTCCATGCAGGGCTCCTGACATTTTTGTCTGCTTTTGCGTTTGATGGCATAGAACCCTCTTTAACTTGGATAGGGAGGTCCTTCAATATGAAACAGATTTCTTGGGCTCTCCTTACCTCCAAGACCTCATCCCCTGAGACTTTTTTGAGCAGATGTCTGAAGATGCTAAAGTCTGTTCTCACAAAATCCATCATAGTGAGCTTGCTTTTCACCCTCCTTTCTGCTCCCAGGTTCCTGAACTCCAGCCAAGGCTGCCTTTGACCTTCA
>NW_005071698.1:0-439 GCF_000277835.1 Geospiza fortis | reverse complement strand
TTTAAAATTTATTTTTTAAATTCATTTAAAAATTAAAATAAGTTTAAAATTCTATTTTAAAATTAATTAACAAATTTTTAAATAAATGTAAAATTTAATTTAAAACTTACTTTTAAAATTAAAACTCAAAAGTTAAATTTAAAAAGTAATTAAAAATAATTTTAAATTGATTTTAAAAATTAAACTATTTATTTTGTTTTCAGAAATTAATTGAAATTAATTTACCTTTTAAATTAATTTAACTTCATCTAGGACTTTAAAAAGTTAATTGAAATAAATGTAATTTCAAAAATAAATGAAATTAAATCGTCCTTTAAAAAAATAAATAATTTCTTAAAAATTACTTTAAATTCATTTAATATTCAAAATTGCGTTTCATTAAATTAAATTTCATTTTAAAAAATAATATCAGTTTTGGGATAATTGGATGGATTTGGGG
>NW_005071697.1:0-439 GCF_000277835.1 Geospiza fortis | reverse complement strand
TTTTTTTGGTTTTTTGTTATTTTTTTGGGGGTTCCTAAATCCCCTTTTTCCCCCCAGCCTATCGCATCCACGTGAACCAGCGCACGGTCGCCATCCTGCTCTCGCTGCAGGAGGGGTTCAAGGTCGACATCCGCGGCAAGACCGAGCTCAAGGTGAGCCCGAAACGGCCCCAAAACGCCCCGAAAAAATCCTAAAACAGCTCAAAACGGCCCCAAAATAGCCCAAAACCACCTGGAAAAACCCCAAACCAGCTGAAAACAGCCCAAAACAGCCCCAAAAATGCTGGAAAACCCCAAACCAGCCCCAAAACACCCCAAAAGTGGGAAAAGCCCAAATACAACCCAAAACTGCCCAAAAAAACCCAAATAGAGCCCAAAACTGCATGGAAAACCCCAAATACAGCAGAAAATGGCCCCAAAAATGCCCAAAAAATCCCAAA
>NW_005071696.1:0-439 GCF_000277835.1 Geospiza fortis | reverse complement strand
GGGGTTTGGGGGTTTTTGAGGTGTTTTTTGGGGTTTTTGTGGTATTTTTTGGGGTTTTGGGGTTTTTGAGGTGTTTTTTGGAGTTTTTTGAGGTATTTTGGGGGTTTGGGATATTTTGGGGTTTTTTTGTGGTATTTTGGGGGTTTGGGGGGTTTTTTGAGGTTTTTATTTTAAAAACCCCATTAAAAAGGGGGGAAACACCACTAAAAACCCCCAAACCCCAGCACACCTCCTTGGCCGCCTCAGATTTCAGCTCCTCGGGGTCCAGCACGTCCACGCGCAGGTTCCGGAAGGTTCTGCGGAATTCCTCGTAGATCCGCTCGTCCACCTGGGTGAGCTTCAGGAATTTGGGCTCCACGGAGGAGATGAGCTGCACGGGGAGGCCCAGCATCAGCTGGGACACCCCAAAACCCCAAAATGCCAAAACCCCAAAATGCCA
>NW_005071695.1:0-439 GCF_000277835.1 Geospiza fortis | reverse complement strand
AAAAAAAAAAGTATCACAAAAATTGGTCATCAACAAATTTCATTTAAATAGAAGGAAAAGTTTCATTAATTCATGTTTTCTTCCCTTTCATGACATAGCAGAATCCTATGTTGGTTACTAGGGAATTAACCCATCCCAAGTAGCCTTAGAAATGCTCTTAATTTAGGATAATCTCTGATTGTAACTTGGGCTGTTCTTAAAATAAATTTTAAAGAAACACATAACTCAAGAGGAATTATGATCCTTTTATTCTAGTACTCACTTCTAAGCTTATTTTGTTGTTCCAGTAATATTTATTTAGCAGCTGTATTTGAACATTTTAAGCAATGCAGAAGTAGATTCCAGTATATGACATCCTGTTGTAGCAGAAGGGAAGGCAAAAAAAACCTTTGCATGCAGGACTTTAACGGGAATTCTAAAGACAAAAATTTATAATTTT
>NW_005071694.1:0-439 GCF_000277835.1 Geospiza fortis | reverse complement strand
AAAACAGACAGAGGACAGACAGCAGTGAGCATAATCTAAGGGGTATATTCCCACACTGATATTCTCCAGGCCTCAGCATTCCCACCTGCAAGGTCTCTTGGCATCTCACAGCCTCTTCTGCACTCTGCTGCTTTTAACCCTTTCCTCACAACAGTGCCTTAAAGACCTGTCCAAGTAGAAAGTTTCTAGAGAATTGCAAGAAAATCCAAGTAGATTCTTGTAAAGTTATCCTTATGAAGAGATAAGGAACTAAAAGGCCTGTGTCAGGAAGAGCACAGACAAGAAACCCAAAGAATAGAAACAGAAGTTTCTTCAGGACAGTTATGCAATTTATTTTTCTTAGGTTAGATGCAGCAAAATAGGGCTGACTAACAAAGACTAATGAGATCAAAGCCTTTCACAGTACATTGTATTCAGAAATCCAGAAGTTCAAATTAAA
>NW_005071693.1:0-439 GCF_000277835.1 Geospiza fortis | reverse complement strand
GCAGACCCCGCCTACGCCTTGGAGGACCAAGTTTCTGCGCAAATTCCCCCCCTTCCTCCATCCGTCCCTGCCCTGGTTCCCATTCCCTTGGTACGGACAGCTCCTGCTGTTCAAGGAAACTTTCTCCCTGAAGACCAATTCTCAGATCCAAACATTTTTACTTGGGAAGAGAAAGGGAAAACCAGCCTAGTCCCCCCCCAGGAGATCAGAAAATGCCAATAGCACCGCCTAATTGGGGTCAAAATGATGAGGAGGGGAGGAAACACATGAATGATTATCATAATTTGATAATCAAGGGAATAAAAGAGGCTGCATCACGAAGGCAATATGCTAAAAAGGCTTTTAAGGGACAGTTCTTAAGGGAGAAAGAAGAAACTCCGACTGAATATTTAGACAGACTTAGGAGAAATATGAATTTGTGGTAGACACAGGGGCAGAA
>NW_005071692.1:0-439 GCF_000277835.1 Geospiza fortis | reverse complement strand
ATCTATAGGAAAGCTTCGACCTTAAAATCAAGACTGCTTTTGTATAATTAAAGCATTTTTCTGCTTTTTTTAAGCCTTGATTGTTGAGGCTATGTCTAACAAATGATATTATAATGAAATGCATGCGATACTTATTTCAGTTTCTTAGTGAACATAGTTCAATTTATGGACTGTCTGTTTCACTATGCAGTTTGTGTTCTCTTAGCTATTTCCCATTTCACCATTAAGTTTTACACCTTTATTGTGCTGCACTTGACTCTAAGTAAAAACAGGATTTTTTTTTTCACTGTGTATGATTTTCACTGTGTATGAATCGTAAATTCATACCGTTTCCATCTTTAGCTCAATATTCCTCTTATATCTAAAATCTCAGCCATTCCCAACATATCATTTTTTGCCAAGATTCCTACTACTGGAGCTTAAAATCAGTTGCTGGTCA
>NW_005071691.1:0-439 GCF_000277835.1 Geospiza fortis | reverse complement strand
AAAACAAGTGATTGGTGTATTTCACAGGGAGCAAAAGCTTCTGTTGCAGTACAAGCTGACTTGTCCTGAGCATTAATCTGGTTATAAATTAGAAACCCAGCCCGGTTCCAATAAACCTTCCCCTGTGCTGACTGACAGAGGTTTCAACCAATAACATCTCTCCTAAGGTGTAAGCATTTCACTGGTTCAAGGTCTAGAGGGCGTAAAGATCAGACCAATAGCTGTCTAGACCCGGGAGTTTTGAATTGCCTATAAAAGTAAGCTCTGTGCTGTTTTGCTGATGACCAATCAAGGTTTGTCAGGTGTGCTGTCTCACACGCCAGACCACCATATGGTACATGGTGCCCTGATTGTGAGAAGGAACAGCCCAAGGATTGACCCAGGGGCACAGCAGAGAGAGATACAGGGCAGTGCCTGCAAAGCCTGTCCCCACAGTGAA
>NW_005071690.1:0-439 GCF_000277835.1 Geospiza fortis | reverse complement strand
AAAAGCTTGTGGAAAATGGGAGGGACTATGTCCAGCAGAGCCAGTCCCTGAAGGCTCTCATGACAGACATACGGCTAGTCAATTAGAGAAGTTTGTAATGCCTCTATGCTGACATATTTAAAAACTAAAAAGAA
Organism: Geospiza fortis; assembly: GCF_000277835.1. Taxonomy (NCBI): domain Eukaryota; kingdom Metazoa; phylum Chordata; class Aves; order Passeriformes; family Thraupidae; genus Geospiza; species Geospiza fortis. The sequence goes on along the minus strand of NW_005071690.1, from coordinate 305 downwards.
AGGTATATACCGCCTTTCTTCTCTTATGACAGGTGGCAAGGCAGCCACCAGGGCTCATCCTGATGCAGCTGTTGGGGCCCATCCACTTGTAGCTGCAAGGGGACCATCTCAGCGCAGCCTCCAGGGGCTGTCCCAGCACCATGAGTGGCCATGCAGCTGGGACCATGCACCTGGGGTCAGTGCCAGGAGGGGCCATGCAGCCGGGGCTGTATCAGAAAGGTCTGCAGTGAACTGTGCCTGCTTGACCACTTTTGACCAGCTGTGCAGTGGACAGAAGAGCAGGGGCAGTGGCAGCAGCTTCTCCT
>NW_005071689.1:0-439 GCF_000277835.1 Geospiza fortis | reverse complement strand
CCTCCTGTCCTCTCCTCAGACACTCCAGAACACCTCACAGAACGTTGCTCAGAGCCCTCAAAGTGACCACAACTGACCTTAAGTGACCATGGCCACCTCGCTCCTGAGCTCCCTGAGCACCACTGCTCAAACCTGAGGTGGGGATCCTCCTGTCCCACCCTCAGAGACTCCATAACACCTCACAGAACCTTGCTCAGAGCCCTCAAAGTGACCATAGCTGACCATAAGTGACCATGGCCACCTTGCTCCTGAGCTCCCTGACCCCAATTGGTCAGACCTGAGATGGGGATCCTCCTGTCCCACCCTCCCAGACTCCATAACACCTCACACAACCTCACTCGGAGCGACCAGAACTGCCCAGGACAGATGACCGCGAGTGACCGCGAGTGACCGCGACTGACCTAGGACCTGGCCGGCGATCATCCGTCCGTCCTCCCCG
>NW_005071688.1:0-439 GCF_000277835.1 Geospiza fortis | reverse complement strand
ATTGAAGTCCTGGAGTACCTCTATCCACAACAATGCTGAATGGCCTTAGTCCCAAGTTTTAATCAGTATACTGGATCTATGAGAGAGCTGGCCACTGCAGCAGGTGGCCTAGCAAAATTGAAATAGCCTTTACAGTCATCTCTATTGGCATTAAGAACTAGCCAATGGCAGATTTCAAAAGTACTGCCAAAGTAAAAAATACCAGAGACCAAGACCACAAGCTAAAAGCAGAAGCGCTTAGTACAGTTCAAAATAATGAACAGTTATGGATGCAGGCAACAGCAGCTTCAATCATACAGGAAGGGGGTGAAGGTAATTTTCCAGCTGAAATTCAGAAGGTTATCTAGGATAATGCGACTAATTTTAAAAGAAAGTTAACTTTAAAAGAAAGTTTCAATCCTAGAAGACTATAGTAATTTTCACCTATGATCCTGCTTCT
>NW_005071687.1:0-439 GCF_000277835.1 Geospiza fortis | reverse complement strand
TTGAGAGGAACAGCAAATGAAATAATTTTCTTAACTCTTGCAAAGAACAGTAAATAGACTTAACCAAACAGCCTCCCTCAGCTTTCCAAGGAAGTATACCTAAAACTTCACAAGCTCCTTTGGAAATGACAATCATCATCCTGTTGTGCACACCTTGACTAGAATCCGAGACTGCTTGAGTTGCCACTGAAGATGATGTGGTTTATCTCTGTGGCAATAGAAGTAGGTTTTCCTGCTGGAAAATGCATGAGCAAAAGTGTTTCCTTGGGAGAGCTGACATAAGAGGAGGAATCTGAACAAGCACATCAAATGTGTGTGGAAAGCTCAGTTATGTGCCAACATCTAAGATCAGATATAACACAGAGAATTTTCTAGAGCAAAAGGAAGGATAAATAGATACACAGAGGCTGAACTCTGCTAAACCTGGATTGGCTTTTGG
>NW_005071686.1:0-439 GCF_000277835.1 Geospiza fortis | reverse complement strand
AAAACCAAACAAGCGGAGAATCATTCATTGACAAATAACATTTTCGAATGATTTCCATATTGATTGATTTATTTGCTGCTTAATTTTCCATCTCTTTCGATCCGTTCATTGATTTTCCCACAGTTATGGCTGCATTCGATTTTTAGGAGAGTTTTACATAATTCTAAATTAAAAAAGCCGCGAATCATTTGTTTATAGATTACATTTTCTAATTATTTCTCTATTTCCTGATTGCTTTATTATTTTTATAGACGTGATCTATTTTAATGAGATTTCTTGATATCTATTGATCTCCGTTACATTCTCAAAGAAATGGTAGAAAATTATCAATAAAATCAAAAAAAGCCGAGAATCATTCATTTCCATCTAGAATTTTCTATTGATATTCATTCATTTATTCATTTGTTTGTTCGTTTATTCATTTATTTCTTTATTTGTG
>NW_005071685.1:0-439 GCF_000277835.1 Geospiza fortis | reverse complement strand
GGGGATTTTTTTGGGAATTTTTTGGGACTACGCTGAAGATTTTGGGGGTATGTTGGGGACATTTGGGGCTATTTTGGGAATAATCTTTTAGGTATTTTTGGGGTGTTTTGAGGATATTTTTGGGAATTGATTGGGATATTTTGAGGATTTTTCGGGGTATTTTTGAGGCTATTTTGAGGATATTCGGGGGCTGTTTTGGGCTTATTTTGACCATTTTTGGGGTAATTTTCTCAGCATTTTGCGGATTTTTGAGCGTATTTTTGGCAATGTTTTGGTGCATTTGGGGGGAAATTTGGAGATATTTGGTGGGAATTTTTGGGGTTTTTTTTGGGATATGTTGGGGAAATTTTGGGGACAATTCTGGAGTAATTTTGGGGATATTGCAGGGATATTTTAGGGGGATTTGGGGCATTTTTTTGGTGATTTTTGGGGGGGATTT
>NW_005071684.1:0-439 GCF_000277835.1 Geospiza fortis | reverse complement strand
TCTCTCTCTCTCTCTCTCTCCTTTCTGTTGGTGGATAAGAAGTTGAAGGGCACTTGCATCCTGCACAGCATGAGAACTGGAGGAGCAGGGTAAGGGAAGAGTTTATTCCATCTCCTCTGAACAGAGGGCACACCTGGAGTACTGCATCTGTTTCAGATGCCCCATTAAAAGGTCAATGTGAACAAAATGGTGGAGCCCCATAGAGGCCACTGGATGGCACAGGAGCATCCCATGAACCAGGAGAGTCTGAGGGGCCTGGTCCTGTTCAGCTTGCAGAAGACAAGGCTCCCTGTTATCAGAGGGGCTCAGCAAAGGACATCTTCAGAGAGTCTTAGATGGCAGCAGGGAAACTCAGACATAGAATAAGGAATAAAAAACTCATGCCAAGGATTGCACAGCCCTGGCAGAAAGGCCAGAGACCCTGGGGAATCTCCACCCT
>NW_005071683.1:0-439 GCF_000277835.1 Geospiza fortis | reverse complement strand
AAAAAAAAAAAGGTGCAGCTTTGACAGCTCAGTAAAAGACTACTTCAGTTTCAAAGGAAAAATTGGCTAGCAGAAGTTTTAGTGACAGCGCTGCAGAGTCAAGAGATCTGGGTCTGAATGAATATTTACATCTTGGACATTAAAGGCATTTATCCATGATAGGAACTTTTAAATGAGTAAGCACTTTTCTGTGTAATGCCATAATACTTTCATTCAGCTAAAACTACCCTTGACCCTTGAAAGCCCATACAAACGGTATCTAAAAGAATTCTGAAGACATGTTCTTCAGCCTGCATGAGAGCACAGTTCAGTGTTGCAGTAAGCGAGCTGTGTTCTATGTGTTTGCAGGGGTACCGCACTAGCCTTATCCCATGTAATAACAGAGGGGATTTCAGGAATGTAACCAATCTTCCTGAGCTCTGCAGCAGTCACCTACAAG
>NW_005071682.1:0-439 GCF_000277835.1 Geospiza fortis | reverse complement strand
TCTAACACAAACCATTCTATGATTCTAAAATCAAGGGATTTATAATCCAGATCAGATTTGGTCTGGTGCCCTGGGCTCACTATCTGCACCACACTTGTGGTTTGGAGCTGTCAAAACAAGAAGTTCAGACCCTTAGCTCAGCTGCAGAGCAAATCTGGTGTGCATCTACAGTGGAGACTCTGTCTCATTCTCTTCTGAAAAGAATGCAGTGTGCATCCACCAAAAGGGGTCTGCAGATCCAAATGAAAAATCAGAAATGGGATCACTTCAAACCTCCAGTGCTGCTCCAACACAAAACAAAATGCTTTGATAGATGAAGCCACCGCAGTCTTGACATACAGTTGAGGTTGTGACCTTGCACTAATATAGATCAGACAGAAAAAGTGTATCTTCTGCTTTCCTGAGTAACTTCATTAATTTACTACTTTTTCCTATAAAA
>NW_005071681.1:0-440 GCF_000277835.1 Geospiza fortis | reverse complement strand
GGATTCCTTCTTCAAGGGTCTTCCAGCACATTTGACCCTAAACCAAAACAGCATTCTATGATGGTGTTCCTGCATTCTCTCTCTGTGGACAAACCTCTCTCTGACACTCATTAAAAGCTGCTCCCAGAGGGAAAGGGGCCCTGGCTCCCTTAAAAGTACCTGATTTATACCTGAGTTCTGGGTCAAGGGTCCCAAATTCCTTGTCTCACAACCATCCAGTGGCACGTCTGTATCCATAAGGTCCCAGACCCGGAGTAGCCAGGTTGTATAAGCCTCACATCCCCATCATGCAATGTCATTGTGCAGATTACGGAGACTTTCATACGTCAGTGTTGCTATAGAGCATGACACCGCGCAAGCACCAGGACTCAGATCAGAAGGCTGTATACGGGGCGTTTATTAAAGCAACATGCTGCCTTTATAGTTTTACAGGATATTTA
>NW_005071680.1:0-440 GCF_000277835.1 Geospiza fortis | reverse complement strand
TATTGAGGTGATAACAGTGAGGGTGGGAAGAAGTAAGGATATGGGCTACTGCTACTCAAAAATCTATTCCTTTTAACCCTGAATTTTTACAAGAAATAAATGTTAAAATTAGGCCTGTGGGACAGTTCTGGATATTCAGATATGCAAGGGCTCAGGATCTGGTCCAAAAATCCAGAACATCGTGGCTCTTTTCTAGCTCAAGAAATATTTTCCTCCTGCAAAGCTGTAAGTTTATGCAACTGACTTGTGAATGCTAAAACGGTAATGTAAGCAGACAACCCACTTTTTGGCTAGGTTTTTTGAGAACAGTTGTTCTGTTAAATGAAGTTTATTAAAAGTGAGTGGTTTGCCAGAAGTTGTCTTCTTCTGGCGAACAAGAGCCATGAGCACAGGAAGGCAGCAGCACATCTGTAACTCCTTTGACCCTCACCAGTTACTAA
>NW_005071679.1:0-440 GCF_000277835.1 Geospiza fortis | reverse complement strand
TCTGTATAGATAATTTGCATTCCTGGGAAATCACACGAATAAAGTAAGAGGTAATAATCAATAAGCAAACCAAGAAAATCCACATAAAAGGATTTTTTGCTATTTTTTATTTTCCCCTGGGGTGGTGAATCACTGCTGTCCTAAGCAGGGTCAGGTATTGCCCAGGGGAATGAACAGTGGCTCAAGAGCCCTGTGAACGTGGGATGGGGGCTAGAGGGTGATTGCAGCTGCAGAGAGGGCAGTGCTGAGCTGGATGGGGCAGCCCCATGAGCAGGAGAAAACTATGAACCTCCCATCATCACTGTCATGGACCTTGCCAGGAGGTAGGACATTAAATTTTCAAACCACGCCAGGCAAGAATGAGTTTTAACCACCTCTTATTCTTCCAGTATGGTCTCTAACTTACCAAGCAGCAAAATCTTCTGTCAAGCAGGGAAGCA
>NW_005071678.1:0-440 GCF_000277835.1 Geospiza fortis | reverse complement strand
TGTTCTTTCGTGTCCTATAGTGACACCATCCTCTTGTTAAGTCTCTGCTATAACTGCCTCTGTGTCTGTAGTGCAAATTTTCCTTCATTGGGTTTTTTGTGGGTCTCACCAAAGCATAGGCTCAAAGTGCTCTGTATGATAGAGTAAGTGAATAGTGAGAATATGTTGAGTTTCTGATTCCCTTGTAGGACCAGAAATTATTCTGTCTGTGATTCACAACACTTGCTCTGTAAAGTTTGAAAAAACAGCTGTAATTAGGTAGCATTTGTTAGTCTTGATACTGGAAGGTAGTCATTGAATTGTTGATAATCCTGGTATTGTGAAAAAATGACAGAGGTGTTAGCACTACATTGTGCTCAGGATATCTGGATTATCTCTAGCTAGGTGTAGTGTTTATTTGGGTACTGCAGTATTATGTAGTGTGTCTGCTCATTCTAGAC
>NW_005071677.1:0-440 GCF_000277835.1 Geospiza fortis | reverse complement strand
GCTCTGCTGACGACCACATGGCACAGCTGGGTGACAGCGGCAAGCAGTAGGCCACCTTGTCAGCGGGTCTGGTGGGACAACTGCAGCTCTCTGCATGTGGGCAGTGAGGAGATGACACAGGGAGCCTGGTGGCAGCGGCAGGGGCAGCACCACGCCTCTGCTCCCCTCAGGTGGCTGGATGTGCCTGGGGAGGCACAGCTGCCATCTTGTGTGCTGGTGGAGCCCTGTAAGCCACCCCAGCACGGCCCAGACCTGCGCCACCCCCACTGCAGCCAGAGCCCCCCTCTGCTGCGACCCTCATGAGTTAACAGTGTGCTGGAGAAAGAACGTGGATGGACAGGTAGACCTTCCTCAGGGGGACTGCAGCATTTGCAGTGGCTTGTGCCACTTGCGAGGTGGCTGTGGACTGGGCATGTCATTCCTGCAGCTGGTCCATGGAA
>NW_005071676.1:0-440 GCF_000277835.1 Geospiza fortis | reverse complement strand
TAAGATGGATAGTAATGAACATCATAGGCCAGTGAGGGAATAAATAAGTCTTTTTTTCGTAACAGGATAGGTATGCGTGGTCACAAACAGAATGATGTGCGGAAACAACCTGCTAAATAGCTGTGATCACCATCCATCCTCTGCACACAGTGATGCTGATATTCTTTGGAAATAAAGTGGTGATCATGCAGGATCCTGTCAGCAAACACAAGGGAATGACAGCAAAGATTGAACAGGAGACCATCATTGTCACATTTCCAAACTTGTAAATGTTTGACTTCAGTGGATGCTTGACCCTGGCTGGACACCAAGTACCCACCAAAGCTGCACTATCATTTTCCCTCTTCAGCTTCACGGGGAGAGAAAATATAGTGAAGAGCTCATGGGTCAAGACAAGAACAGAAAGAGCTCAGTCACCAATTACTGTCACAGGCAAAACA
>NW_005071675.1:0-440 GCF_000277835.1 Geospiza fortis | reverse complement strand
GGTTAATATTTTTGATATTAAAATCCTGCATTTACCACACTGCCTTCCATCTCCCTTACATATCAGCATGTTCAGATATTCCCATTTTATACCTGCTCTGAATCTCTCACAAAGGATTTGCTTCCTAAAATGTTTAGAAAAGAGAGCGCCCTGTCTCTTACCGCATGGAGCTTTTTGGTATTAGTGATTTTTGTGTAAAAGCACAGTAGAGTCAAACTGCTCCATCACTGTTAAGGGTAAGGAGTATTGCAGGAGCAATTCCAGCAGGATTTTTCTCCCAAGGTAAGAAGAGAAGTAACTGAGGTCTCAGCCATCCTGATGATATCTCTGTTGTCTCTCTGACATGACTGGTGTCATTAGGGAGGCAGGCTCAGGAGGTGTTCTAGTGAACTGTTGGGAAATCTACAGTAGCAACAGGTGCTGTCACTCTGTGATTATCC
>NW_005071674.1:0-440 GCF_000277835.1 Geospiza fortis | reverse complement strand
TTTTTGGGTGAATTTTGGGCTGATTTTTTTGCGAACTTTTGCGATTTTTTTTGGTGCTGATTTTTTTTTTTTTGGGGGGAGATTTTTGGGGTGATATTTTTAATTTTTACTGGGATTTTTGGGGCTGATATTTTGGATATTTTGGGAGATTTTCGAGCTGATTTTTTTTTATTTTTTGGGGTTATTTTCGGGCTGATTTTTTTTTATTTTGGGCGGATTTTTTGGGTGATTTTTTGGGTGATTTTGAGGCTAATTTTGGGCTGATTTTTGGTGGGTTTTGCCCACCTGCTCCCGCGTCTCCTCCAGGCTCATCCTCTCCTCCAGCTCCTTGCGCCGGCGCCGCTCCTGCTCCTCCCGAACCTTCTGCTCCATCATCTTGTCCACCTCCTCCTCCTCTGCGGCCAGGGGCACGCGGGGTCACTCAGGGGTCACTCGGGGGT
>NW_005071673.1:0-440 GCF_000277835.1 Geospiza fortis | reverse complement strand
CAGGGACAAGGAGCACGTCGGGCAGGCAGTGGGGAAAGAGGAAAAGAATGACACACAGCCAGACAAGAAGAGTCTGAAACCAACCCAAAAGCTAAATCCAGCACAATGGACATGGCACAGCAGGAAACAAACCCCAGGAGGCTGCAGCTGGAGGAACCAGGGGATGGGGAACACGCTGGGGGATGGGGAGCAGCACCCCTGCACTCACCATCCACTGGGTGACACTGAGGAAAGGAACAGAAGGGGCTGGGATGGGACAGGCTGAGAGCTCAGGCCTCCTGTCACTCTCTCCACTGAGGGCTGGTGGGATGGGGGATGTGGGTGAGGAATGCCAAAGGGCACCGTGGGCCCTGAGGGGATGAGGAAGGCACATCTCATCCCTTGGGCTGGGATGGGAAAGGGATGAGATCCCACACAAGTTCAGGCTGATGTGAGCAGTG
>NW_005071672.1:0-440 GCF_000277835.1 Geospiza fortis | reverse complement strand
AAGTGGTTTTCTCCTTTTTCTCCTTTCTAAACTGCTTGGTAGTGGTCAAGGACATTTCTACAGCCCGAGGACAAGATGAGAAAACCCAACACCCCACCAGAGGATTGCTGAATTGCCTCACATGGAGAATTCATTTCAGGGGAATGATTCAGCCTTGAGCACCTAGTTTTGCAGCAGCTTCAGACAGAATTGGAATCTAATGCTCTGGTCTGAGCAGTCTCTTGCAGAACTTGGATGTGGTAGTTTCCACCTTGCCCTTGTCCCCAGCATTGATATGGGTTGTCCTTCTGAGCTGCTTCAGGGGATGGACACAGAGAGCCAAGTCCAAAGTGAAATGAAAATCTCTGCCCTGCCTGAAAGGACAGCTGTCTTGGATGCCAGCGGGGAAAAAAGCCTTGATGACTTGGTGAATGACAGAATCACAGAATAGTTTGGGTTGG
>NW_005071671.1:0-440 GCF_000277835.1 Geospiza fortis | reverse complement strand
ACTATAAAGAAAATTAACTCTATCCCATCTGAAAGCAGGACAGTTTGCTTTACTGATTTATTTTGCACTACCTGGGATACTTAAAAACCTCCAGAACAAAGAGAGAGGTGCCTGTTTGCTGTGGTTCACAACTGCTGACTAACAGCTGCAATAAGAGACACACTTTAACATTGAGATGGTCAACTAGAACTAACAATGTAAAAGCTGAACAAAGGGCATAGGACAGGTTTTGGCTCAGGGAAACTTTTTCCAAGGGAAATCAACACAATGCATCTGAGCTTAACTACATGAACTATCCAAAATAAAAAGAAAAAAAGGAACAAAGAAAGGGGAAAAAAAAGAAACTAGAGTAGCTCAATTGCATATTCTTATTTACATAGAGATTTTAATGTGCTGGTGGTTTTCTGGGCTTGGTTGTTTGGGGTTTTTTTTGGTGTGTG
>NW_005071670.1:0-440 GCF_000277835.1 Geospiza fortis | reverse complement strand
GGACAAAACATCAGTCTTTAATTTCTAATAAAAAGCAATGTGAAGTGAGTTGGAAAGATGAGGTTGTTGGGCAGTTGATATTACCTAGCAATGATCTCTGTCACTGATGGTTTGCAAGTTAATCCTTCCACTAATAGAAGAGGCGACAGAGTGAAAGGGCAGATAAATAGCCTGAAAATGAGTTATCTCAATTTTCCAAAGAATATTAATACATGGTTTGATGTCCCCTTGGTGCTTGGTAGGAAGCTCAGTGCAGCAGGCATCATTTCTGGGGCTGGCATTATTAAATATCTTCCTGAACAACCTGGATGGAGAGGCAGAGTGCTCCCTTGGGAGATCTCCAGGTCATTCACAACCGTGGGGATTGTGGTGCTGGAGTTCAGAGGATCCTTCTCAAACCTGAGGGCTGGGCTAACAAACTCCACAGAGAGCAGCCACAG
>NW_005071669.1:0-440 GCF_000277835.1 Geospiza fortis | reverse complement strand
AGGGAAATTAAAACAGCCTTCATGTATTTCAGAGATCACATGACAACGTTGGCAGATGAATTATTTTAGCAATGCATGCTGTAATTTGTTGTGTCCACTAACCCTCTCTTGTGCTTGTGACAAAACGTCAGAAAGCTAAAATTGATGAGTACAACTGTGCTGAAACCTGACCAGCATCATCCCACTGACCCACCTGCAGCCAGCAGCATGGAATTGTGTTGCAGTGTTGTTCAAGATCTTATTTTTCTCCTTTCTGATGAAAAACATGGGAGTTCTATACTTTGCCAAAAATTAACATTTTCCTTTATGCCTTATAATCCTTCAACAGACTGGCATTGCAGAAAGCCATGCACTAAAACCCTCAGAGTACTCCTGCTTTGAGAACATAGGTGTTTTCTGGTCTGTTCCATGGCATTAGGATTTTGGAAACAAATTTGCAC
>NW_005071668.1:0-440 GCF_000277835.1 Geospiza fortis | reverse complement strand
GCAACAAACTGATGACAAGGGGCACAAAAAATGAACAATTCACATGGAAAACCCCTGACAAGACTGCACTACCTTGATCCAGAAGGGACCCCTGCTCCCCAGAAGAGATTCCCTTCCCCCCAAGCCTTGGCAATGACCTGACATGGTAGAGAACAACCTCTGGGCCCTAGCCAGGCCCCTGGCTGGCTTCTGCAAGTAATTAACCCTGTCCTAGTCAGAAACAGGACAGAAAGATACCAGGAACTCAGCTAGCATTAAAGCTTTGCATCTGGAATCATAACCCAGATTCCAAATTCAGTCATTACTCTCACACAGGCTTCAACAGGCTTCAGTCTCTTCTACAGGATTAACTTCAGTGTAATTTATAGAGACAGCTGACAGTCCAGGTCTCCTTTCGACATTTCAGAAGTTAATATACCCGAGGAAATGGAGAGAAATTC
>NW_005071667.1:0-440 GCF_000277835.1 Geospiza fortis | reverse complement strand
AGGCGATGGTGTTAGGCGAATATAACAAAATATAAATAAAATAAGAAAGGACATTTACCCAGTGATAGCAAATCCCTACACATTGCTGACATCCATAAAAGAGATATATAAATGGTTTACTGTAATTGATCTAAAAGATGCCTTTTTCTGCATACCCCTTGAGAAGGAAAGTAGGAAACTCTTTGCCTTTGAGTGGGAAAACCCAGGGAATGGGAGAAAGACCCAGCTCACCTGGACACGATACAAGAACTCGCCGACCCTATTTGGAAACCAACTGAAAAAGGAGCTGGAGATTTGGACCGAGAATGGGCAAGTACCAAGAGACCAATAGCTGTTGTTGCAGTGTGTTGATGATATATTAATAGCTATAGAAGAGAAAGCAACCTCTATAAAGGTAACCATTGAGATTTTATATTCACTGGGAATGGGAGGTTATAAAG
>NW_005071666.1:0-440 GCF_000277835.1 Geospiza fortis | reverse complement strand
AATGTACAGAGATTTAAAGGCTCTATATATATAAATTTATAGTGGTACAAAGGTAAATTTATATATATAGATGATGGTGTGATGTGTTTTGTCAGTGTTTTAAAATAATAAACGAATGTGAGCAACAGAGGCCTGTGAGGCAGGAGTGGTCACTGTGCTGCGGGAGCGGTCACTGCAGGGCTGGAGCAGCCTCTGAGCTGCAGGGCAGTGGGAGCAGTCACTGTGCAGTGGGGTAGCAGGAGCAGTCACGGCGGGGTGGGAGAGGTCAGGGCGCTGGTCACTGCGTGGGTGCCACTCTGCATGGCCAGCGGGGTCACTGTGCAGCACGTGAGGTCAGTGCAGTGGTCACTGCAGCAGGAGCAGTCAGTGCAGCAGTCACTGTGTGGCTGGGGGATCAGTGCAGTGATCAGAGCAATGGTCAGTGCAGGGGTCAGTGCAGG
>NW_005071665.1:0-440 GCF_000277835.1 Geospiza fortis | reverse complement strand
ACATTGGGGACATTGGGGGTGTTTGGGTCATTGAGGTCATTGGGGGATTGGGAACACTGGGGTCATTGGGGACATTTGGGGACATTGAGGACACTGGGGGGATTTGGGGCACTGGGGACATTTGGGTCATTGGGGGCATTGAGGGACATTGGGGACATTGGGAGTGTTTGGGTCATTGAGGTGTTTGGGAGATCAGGGACATTGGGGACACTGGGGACACTGGGGACATTGGGGACAATGGGGTCATTGGGGACATTGAGGTCATTGGGGACAATGGGGACATTTGGGGACATTGGATCTGGGGGGGGACATCGGGTGAAGGACAAGAATGGGGGAGGGGACAACATCAACCGGTGGTGGGGACATCGATGGGGACACCAAGGTGTGTCCAGGTGTGCCCCCAGGTGTCCCCTCAGGTGTGTCCCATCTGTGTCCCCGAT
>NW_005071664.1:0-440 GCF_000277835.1 Geospiza fortis | reverse complement strand
CATAGAAATGTCTCTTCACCATATGAATTCTCTCCTGTAGACCCCAAGATCTCCACAATGAAATAATGTCCTCCTCTGCAGGAGAAAATTGAATCTCCATTTCTAAACATACCCCTTCCCAACCTTCAGCCCACATTTTGCAAAGGGCAGTATTTTCAGGAGGGGAAGAGTTAACAGTACCTTGAGACAGCGTCCAGACTTCTCGGCATCGGAGCTCTGTGCTGTGATGGTCTTCAGACAGCTATGTCTGGGAAAACTCAGGAGATTCTTTTGTGTGCAGCCTTGGCTGTGAACTCTGCCCAAATCCAGGATCTCGGTTCTTGAGCTCAGACTACAGCAGACGTCTGTGGTCACCATTTGTCCTTCAAATCCACGAAGGGGTGATCCATGCCACACTCAGGGTCACCAATTGGTGTGTTTGTGAGGGTCCCCAGGATGAG
>NW_005071663.1:0-440 GCF_000277835.1 Geospiza fortis | reverse complement strand
CCTTGGGGAAGCCATCTTAGGTAAATTGAAACGACTTACAAAACTGATTAAACATAGCAAGAAACTGAACAAATACAACACCAAGCTGTTTAAAACTGAAACCGCGCGCACCGCAACAGCGTTTCTTTATACTAAAATTTTAGGAAGCAAAGAATGAGCCTTGATATGAGAAACAAAATATAGGTTAGTTCTATATTGCGAAGTTGTATAAAGACATGAAAGCTAACGGTATAAAGTATCATTACTAACATCTTTCAAAATTGAGCTTTCTATTCTCTTAACCACATTAGCAACATAAGCAGAATCAGTGATTAAATTGAAAGGTAGTGGAAAGAGCTGAAAAGCTCGAATTACAGAAGCAAGTTCAGCAGTTTGAGGAGATCTTTTTACTAATTGAATGTCTGATTCTCAAACATTAGTTTCTTGATTTAACTAAGTTA
>NW_005071662.1:0-440 GCF_000277835.1 Geospiza fortis | reverse complement strand
AATTCCCCAAATTCCCCCAAATCCCCGACATCCCGGGGGGACCTGAGCCCAAAAATCCCCAGAATTTCCCAAAATTCCCCCAATTCCGGGAGCTCCCAAATTCCCCCAAAAATCCCCTGCAATTCCCAAAATGCCCAAAATTCCAGGAGGTCCTGAACCCCAAATTCCCCTGGAATTCCCAAAATCCCTGACTCCCAAATCCCTGAAAATCCCGAAAAATCCTTGAAAATCTCCTGAAAATCCCAGAAATCCTCCCAAAACCCCCCCCAAAAAATTCCAAGATTTTCGAACCCAAAATCCCTGAAAATTTCCCAAAAAATCCCTGAAAATCCCCACAATTCCCAAATTTCTCCACCCAAAACCCTAAAAATCCCTGGAATTCCCAGACTTTCCCCAAAATTCCCAGATTTCCTGACCCAAAATCCCAAAAAATCCCAAAA
>NW_005071661.1:0-440 GCF_000277835.1 Geospiza fortis | reverse complement strand
CATCTCCTCTGTGAGGTTCTTGACCTGAAGGAGGAGAAACACTAGGCCTCCAGCTTGGTACCAGAGGTAGGATAAAGCTGGGTGATGCTGCTGTTGTCCTTGGCCAATGAGGCCACTGCAGTGGTAGAGAAGCCAAAGGATGTTGGGTCTTCATGTAGCCCAGATCAACTAGCCCTGGATTTCCTCAACCCTACACAACCAGGTTGTGTTGACCCAAATCCCCACAACTTAAGGTCAAGACCTCTCTCCACCCTCACCTTGTTCTCAGTGGCATGTTTCTCCTTCTCCACCTTGGCCAGAGTCAGCTCTAGATCATCAATATCCTTTTTCAGCTCCGAACACTCATCCTCCAGCTTCCTCTTCCTAGCTGTCAGCTCTGCGTTCATCTCTTCCTCATCCTCCAGTCTCTCTGTCAGCTCCTTCACCTTGGCCTCCAGCTG
>NW_005071660.1:0-440 GCF_000277835.1 Geospiza fortis | reverse complement strand
AAGACCCCAAGGTGGGTTCTTCACCTGGCCAGGGGGTCAAGGATCTTCCAAAAAGTGACCAAAGGTGGTCAGGGGTGGATCAAGGTGGGTTCTTCAGGTGAAGGACCTGAAGAACAAGGTGTGTTCTACAGGTGGTCAAGGACCTTCCAAAAGACCCCCTGAGTCACCCCAAGGTGGGTTCTTCACCTGTCCAGGTGGTCAAGGAGCTTCCAGAAGACCCTTAACCCCACCCCACCCATTGACCGAGGTGTTTGGGGGGTTTCCAGCTCCATTTTTGGGGTTCCCAACCCCATCTTGGGGTCCCCATTCAATTTTTGGGGTCCCCAGCCCCATTTTTGGGGTCCCAGCCCCATTTCGAGTTCCCAGCCCCATTTTTGAGGTTCTTGGTCCCATTTTTGGGGTCCCCAGCCCCATTTTTTGAGTTCTCCACCCATTTTTGG
>NW_005071659.1:0-441 GCF_000277835.1 Geospiza fortis | reverse complement strand
GAGGAACAGGAGCCTGGGCAGGTAAGGGCGGCTATAGGTGGGTACTCCCCGTCTCCCCTACTCCTGGGGGTCCATAGGGGTACAGGCACTCCACAACAACACTCGCTTCCCTCCGTTACTGGGAGGACTGCCCTCGCTTTGGGGGTCTGTACTCACAGCCCCTGTCTCATTCACACACACGCACTTTGCACCCCCTATTGCCTTCAACCCCACTCACGTTGCTCTGAGGCAACGTGAGCCCAGCTCCCTCTCGGAGGGCTCTCACCTGTTGGGTCGCTGTGCTCCTTGCAGCCTCGGGTATAGGTGCAATCCCTTCCACAGTCCGACATAGTCCAATCTCGGGCGACGCGTCTCCCAAGTCCTGGGCTATCCCGGACTGTTTCGGGGCGTGGCCTAACCCGGACGAGGCCCCAAAGGGTGTTATGAATATGAATGAGGCCA
>NW_005071658.1:0-441 GCF_000277835.1 Geospiza fortis | reverse complement strand
CGGAGTCACTGGCGTTGCCGCCCGAGAGAGGAGCGGCACCGCTGACCGTGACGGTGGAAGCAGAAGGCGTCTTCTTCTCGTGGATGAGCAGGGCACGCATCACCTCCTCATTGTCGTCCAGGGCTGCCCGGCTCTCCTCACGCTCCTGGAATGCATCCAGATCCCGGCCCCCTGCAAAGGGACACGAGGGAATGAGCATTTCCTCACAGAGATCGGTGTGATGGCCCTGAAAGCTTTCTTAACCTCCGTTAATTACTGCCACTGAGCTCAGTTGACAAAGTCACATCCTTTCTCTATGTGTAGAGAACTCCTCCTCTCCCTTCAAAGACAGAGACAGTTATGAATCATAATGGCAGAGCAAATACTGACATTTCCTAGGAGGCCTAGAGTCACTGTGGCTCCCAGCTGGAAGCTTTGACCAGGAGCACATTGCAAGTGAAG
>NW_005071657.1:0-441 GCF_000277835.1 Geospiza fortis | reverse complement strand
AAAAAAAAAAAAAAAAGTGTTACTGCAGTTCATTAATATTATGTTTGAATTGCTCAGTCCTGGCCTGTGATCACAGTATTAGCTATGAAATAAAAGTACTTGGAATCTCAGAGTTGCTAGGCTGCTCAAGTTGAGCTGAGTCAGTCACCTGCTATTTTGTGGCCTATAGAAAGTAAGTAATGAGGTGCCTCAAAGAGAGTAGTTACTAGTGCTTATAGGGATATTTTGGTAGCTCTTTTTTCTGTGTAGTTACTCTGTAGTCAGATAAAATGACACCTTGAAGCTGTAGGCAATGATACACTATTTCCAAGCATGCAAGCTCTTTTCCATCCTATATCACCTGGGGAAAGTTCCCATCTATGTCCAGGCATTCCTTGCCGAGGTGCTGTTCTTTGTCTTGTGCTAGTAAAGTAAGAGCATGGAATCCATGCTTGGTAGTGG
>NW_005071656.1:0-441 GCF_000277835.1 Geospiza fortis | reverse complement strand
AATCCCTCACTTTGCTTACAAAGAATCCTGAGCATCCTTTGAGACATGGCTGTGATCAACCTGGCCGTGCCTCTGAGCCAGCCGTGCCCACCTGGGCCTGACCACGGGCAGGGCCAGCCTGGCTCTGGGGGGCTCGGCCAACACCCCCAGGATGGCCCTCGGGGCCAGCTGGGCAAGGCAGGCCCCCTAGGCGACCTCAGCCAAGACAAAGATCACAGACACCGCGGTGGAGGAGCCACAGGGACCCTTCAGCTCCTCCTGTGCTGTCCCCTCCGTCACAGCTGTCCCAGGCTCCATCCCACTGCTCTGGCCCTTCTCTGAGGGGTTTGGGTTCCACCTCTGGGATGTGACCCATGTGTGGAGCAATTAAGGGAAACAGGGACATGGAAACCCCAATGTGCTCCAGAATCTCCTAACCCTTACCTAAACCCAAATCCGTAC
>NW_005071655.1:0-441 GCF_000277835.1 Geospiza fortis | reverse complement strand
ATTGCTCTCTGGCCTAGCAAATGAGTCTTGACTCCTCCCCCAGGAGGAATTTTTCTCCTGAGATTGGTCAAAAACCTTGCAGCCCAGCTGCACGGCAGTGGCAGCGATTCCTGATAGCCCAGAGCTGCCCAACTTCCAAAGAAACCTCATTCCCACCTTGTTGCTTCCACAAGCTGCTCATAGCTCAGACTGATGGAGCCTTTAAAAAAGCCACCAGGGAAGCAACTTCTACAGCCTAACACTGTGTCCTCCATATCTTAGTGGCTTGAGAGTTGGTTTGTTTTCGAAGGAAGGATCTTTGTTGCTTCCATTTTGTGTTTTCCAAACGTTTCTTTTTAGATCTGGAATGGTTATGGTCCTAGACTTTGCCCTTTATATTTCTCATTTCTTCTAGACCTTCTAGATATAGCACATGGTGTGTTTCATCACTTTTCATTTAAT
>NW_005071654.1:0-441 GCF_000277835.1 Geospiza fortis | reverse complement strand
TCTCACCAAGGCAGAATAGAGGGGGAGAATCCCCTCCCTAAACCTCCTGACTCTGTTTCTTGTCATGCAGCCGAGGATATGGTTCTGGGCTGTGAGCACACATTACTGGGTCATATCCAACTTTTCATGTCACTCTCAATCGAGTCACAATTTATGTGCAGGACCTTGCACTTGCCCTTGTCAAACTTCATGAGGTCTGCACAGGCCCACTCCTCACTCCTGTCAAGGTCCTTCTGGATGGCATCAGAGGTACTAAAGGTTATGTCAGAGCAAGATCCAGATAAAAAGCTATGTGAATTGTGACCTTTCATCTTAAAGTAGAAGCAAACTCCAGGTCTGCTGTTTGGAACATTTTGAGCATACCCCTGATTGTTGCACTCAGGACACAATTTCATTAGTGCTAATAAATGGTGAATGCCTACCAAAGCAAAGCATGCAGTT
>NW_005071653.1:0-441 GCF_000277835.1 Geospiza fortis | reverse complement strand
GACAAGATGGCCCAGCATCCTGTTCAGGTGAATCTTAAAAGTGTTGATTGTTGGGAATCCACCATGCCCCTGGGCACATAATTCCGATTGCTGATTGTTCTCATGGCATATGGTCCTCTTGTATGCAGTGCTATTCTCTGCGGGAGTCATTTGTATCTATTACCAGTGTCTTTTGCATGGGACTCCTTGTAAACAGGAGTCTCCATCTTCTCTGTAGGCACTTGTTAAATACTGGAACATGGTTATAAGGTCTCCTCTCCTTTATTGTCCAGGCTGAACAAATCCAACTCTCTGCCTTTCTTCACATGGCAGCTTCCCAGTCCTTTGGTCATCCTTGTGGCCCTTTCCAGCCTGTCCACATCTTTTTTTATGGCAGAGACCAAAACTGAATGCAGTATTCTAGGTGTGACCTGACAAGTGCTGAGTAGAGTGGGATAATGA
>NW_005071652.1:0-441 GCF_000277835.1 Geospiza fortis | reverse complement strand
TGTTTGGGTTTTGTTTGGTTTTTTTTTCAATTTCTTCTTACCTTTCTCCCAGTTGTGAAAAGCCTCAACGAGAGATACAAATTCTGTATTGGAATGTGCAAGAAATTGACAGAGAAGTTGAATCGTTTCTTTTCGGACAAGCAAAGGTTCATTGATGAAATCAACAGTGTAACTGCAGAGAAACTCATCTACAACTGTGCTGTGGAAATGGTGAGTCCCTCCTCTTCCCTGAACTGCAGGAATTGCTGCCTTCTCTCACAGATCTCTTCTACATAACCAGAAAATAGAATTGATCTTTTCAGTGACCACGAAGGAAAGTTAACTGCTTTAGTGATGAGAGGGAATTCTTGTGTCACACAAAAGATTCTGGCAAATGTTGTGCTTAACCCTGATAATGGTGGTGCTGTGCACAACTAATTCATTTCTTTACAAGAGAATGCA
>NW_005071651.1:0-441 GCF_000277835.1 Geospiza fortis | reverse complement strand
CATGTATTTATAGAGCAGGGCTGACAAGGTGCCCCTGCGAGGAGCTTTCCCCTGGGAAAGAGCCGCCTCCGTACCTTGCCAAGGCATTGGTGGTACAAACACTGCCCCAGTTCTCCCAGAGCCACTGCCCTGCCCTGCCTGGCTGTGCGAGGGGTCCCCGGTGCTGCCCACGCTGTGCTGCCCACCCTGCACTGCCCACCCCAGTCCACCCCAGCCCTTGCCCCCTTCCAAACCTGCGCCAGGGACTGGTCCCAGTCCAAACCCCGAGGCAGAGGCATGGGCAGAGCAGCTCCCACCAGGTTTTTGTCAGGATTTTTGGTGGTGAGATGTTGATTCATGTGTCACTTCCCAAACCCGGTGAGAATCATCCCTACCCCGTGGTGGGGACAGAAGACACAAACCACCCATGTCCCTGCCTGGTCACCCCTGGGAAGGATCCAG
>NW_005071650.1:0-441 GCF_000277835.1 Geospiza fortis | reverse complement strand
AGTGCCCCAAAAATCTCCTTTAGTGCCTCAAAAAACAGCCCCAGGAACCATAAAAATCTCCCTTGGTGCCCCAAAAATCTCCTTTAGTGACTCAAAAATGTCCTTTAGTGCCCCAAAAATCTCCCTTGGTGCCCTAAAAATCTCCTTTGGTGCCCCAAAAATCTCCCTTGGTGCCCTAAAATCCTCCCTTGGTGCCCCAAAAATCTCCTTTAGTGCCCCAAAAATGTCCCTTATTGTCCTAAAAATCTCCCTGGGTAGCCAAAAATCTCTTTTAGTGCCCTAAAAATCTCCCTTGGGTGCTTCTGACGGGGTATTTGGGGTTGTTTTTGGGATCCCCAGTTCCCCAAGAGCTTTGGGTGGTTCTAACGGGATTTTTGGGGTCCCCCAGCTCCCTGAACACTTCGAGGGGTTCTGACGGGATTTTTGGGGTCGGTTTTGGGG
>NW_005071649.1:0-441 GCF_000277835.1 Geospiza fortis | reverse complement strand
TTCCAACTCAGAATATTCTGTGATTTCAGTTTTTGCAGACAATGCCACCTACTTTTATTATTCCACATCAGATCATTGTATTTCCTTCATGCTTTGGACAGCTGTTTGAGGACTATCAATGCAGCAGGATCTGAAGATTTGCAATGACTCTGTATTCTGATTAAATTGCAGGCATTTTTGCTCCTTCTGTCTAATTTCCATAGCTCTAGACAAGTCTGTCTTCAAATGTGTGACATGTCCTTACTTTGGAGCTTGCTGTACCTCTGCCACCAATTCTAGGAGATTTAGTCCAAGGTATTCCAACTCACATAGGAATTTTAAGGAACTTTTTGAATCTAGATATTACAAAATTCATTGATTGCAATCTAGGACTAAAAACTTGCTCTGATTGATGGGTCAGTGCTTAGAATAATCACAGAATCATAGAATGGTGTGGATTGG
>NW_005071648.1:0-441 GCF_000277835.1 Geospiza fortis | reverse complement strand
GTTCCAGATGATAAAAGAATATTTAAATAATTGTAATTGTGGGAAAGAACATAGTATTGTGTGCTTTGCATCAGCACTGAAAAATGCCAGGCAGTAAAATGGTTGCATAGCAGCTGCTGTGGGATTTCTGTACTGCCTCTTCAGCTGCAGTGCCCAGCCTGTGGCTCATGGGGTCATGGGGCTGCAGGGATTGCTTGTAACAACTTTGTGAAGTGGAGCTTAGAAGAGCAAGCCTTGTCCCAGGAGGGTTTCACTCCCTGTCCATGGGTCCTACCTCCTGAAGGATTACAAGCAGAAAAAGATGGAAAGCTGCAATTCCAACCATTTTTAACCAGTTCTGCTTGACTTCTAGGCATCACATTAAAGCCATTTAGAACAGCTACCACTCTGTGTGTCCCTGATCCCATCTTCAATGATGAACATCATCATTCCCTGTTGGTT
>NW_005071647.1:0-441 GCF_000277835.1 Geospiza fortis | reverse complement strand
CTAACCCTGTCTATGTTCTCATATGAGGTCTCATGACGATATTGTGCAGGGCTGTGGGCATTGAGAAGGGGCTTGGGGAGAGGACAGAAACTCTCAGCCTCTGGAGGTGGCTCCTGTCAAATGTTAAAGAAAGATATTGTCCCAAGGATGATCTAGTAGTGCTCCCAGGCAGGTGGAACCCCATGGCCAGAGTCTCTATTTGTCATCAAAATAATATTGAGTGTGCACTATGCCTATTAGAGGTCTCCATATAATGAAGGCTGGGGTGTCTCTTCTCTGTCTTCTTGCGGGTTATCTTTCAATATAGATCACAAAAGAGGAATTTCCCTGATTTTCAGAGAGTTTGGCATAGCCAGGAATTAAGTAAGGCCCTCCCTACAGAAATCCCAGATTTGAGATCTATTTTCAAAGTTATGCTTTCGAAAGACAAACATTCCCAGG
>NW_005071646.1:0-441 GCF_000277835.1 Geospiza fortis | reverse complement strand
CCATAAATCCCATTCCTGACCCCAAATGCCCATTCTTATTCCTGACCCCAAATCCCCATTCCTGACCCCAAATCCCCATTCCTGACCCCAAATCCCCATTCCTGACCCCAAATCCCCATTTCTGACCCCACAAATCCCATTTCTGACCCCAAATCCCCATCTCTGACCCCATAAACCCCATAAATCCCATTTCTGACCCCATAAATCCCATTCCTGACCCCAAATCGCACCTTGGTGAAGGTTTTGGTGATGCGGGACTGGATGTTGTTGGTGGTGGTGCTGAAGTTCTTGCACACCTGCGCCACCAGGCGGGCGGCGAAGTCGCGCAGGGCCCAGTGGTTGTCCACATCTGGCCGCAGGCACAGCTGGCGGCTGACGATGCACGTCATCACCGCCGGGATCAGCTCGTGCAGCTGGGGACAGCACGGGGACATTGGGGAC
>NW_005071645.1:0-441 GCF_000277835.1 Geospiza fortis | reverse complement strand
CTTCTTCTTGGGGACCCACTTTTAAAGGTGTTTGTCTTCCAATTTATTTAAAAAAAAAAAATTAGAGCTTATGACCTCCCTATTCATTTTCTGTGCTTATCTCTTTAAAGATTTTCAGATCTTCCGCTTACTTAGGACCATTTTCTTCTTAAGTTTGTTTATCTTCTATAACCTTTCTCCCGTATTTTTAGGAAGAATCAGGAAAGGGCTTTCTTTTAACTGAACTTTTAGTGTTTCAATAAGGTGATTCTTTTAGAAAGTTTCCCTGAGCAGCCAGAGCTGTGGTTACCAAGGGAACGGAGCTCGGGGCAGGATGGGGAGACTCGGCACATCTCAGGGTCTGGGTCCTCCAAAGGCAGGGTCTGCAGCCAGGATCACCCGAGGGGGTGTTCCGGTGCAAACCGAGCTGGAGAGTGTGTTAGCGTTCGGAAACATATAATC
>NW_005071644.1:0-441 GCF_000277835.1 Geospiza fortis | reverse complement strand
CAGGCTGCTCAATAAAGAATGCCAAGTAAATATGAAATTATTTTGCAAGATGCCATATTGTGCAATATTTCCAAGCAGGGCTTAATTTGCTGCACAGACATTTATCGCACAAACTGTTCTGCCCTTGCACTGCTGAGTGTTAGCAGTTAAGCACACCTTGATTTGAAGCACAAGTCCTCCACCTGGAGCAGTTGAAGGAGTTCTGTGCATCACACCAACATGTGCTCAAGAATTTGTAGGCTTGGCTTTGCAGTGCAGTTGGCAAGTGGATGTGGTCCAGAATGCAGGCAGGCAGACCAGGGAGGGGCATTGGAATTGCCATCAAACCAGAAAATGTTCCAGCTCCTGATCTGGACTTTGCACTGGTCTTTTGGCCATTTTCAAGTGTTCAGAAGTGCTGATCTAAGAGATGGAGTATTGTGTTTGCAGGGAAGCCCTGAC
>NW_005071643.1:0-441 GCF_000277835.1 Geospiza fortis | reverse complement strand
TTTTTTGTCAACCTTGAGTTTATAAGGGACAGCTTATTTATTCTGGTAACAGTTAAGTGTGCTAGACTTGGATTTCTAGGCAATATTGTGATTACAGATAAGTAAGGAAAAGGTGGGCAGTGTCTGTCCATGTTTGTAAGGAGAAAATGAAAATTGAAAGGTGCTCCTGAGTGAGTGCTGGCCAGCAACTATTCACAGCAGCCAGAAAAATGGGACAATAGTAGTAAGTACAAGTAGGAATAGATGAAAGAGTTTGAAGGCAAAACACAAACTTACTTTGGATTGTGCTGAGCCTGAGCTACCTGCAGATAAAATGGATTGTCACATATGTGACTAAATTAAGGGAAAATGCTTCAATGTATAGTGTCAAATAAATGTGTGAACACAAATGAGTCACCTTGTACTGGTTGCAGATAGTGAGAAAACAGTGCTGAAGGGGGG
>NW_005071642.1:0-441 GCF_000277835.1 Geospiza fortis | reverse complement strand
TCTGCCAGGTCATGGAGTGGAAATGAAGCCAAGAAACTGAACTGTGGCAGGAAAAGATGGAATCGCTTGAGTTCCTTGCTCTCAGCAAAGCCTGTAACAGGTATTTTTCCCACTGAGAGCCCAGTGCTGTAGTACTGCATACCAGGATGCTCCTTCCTTTCCCAAACCTCCAGACTTGAGGGACCAACAGCTGAGCTTCCCTCACAAGGGCAGGCATTGACTTTGGGTGGGCTTAGCTCACCCAAAATTATTTCCATTAAGTGGAAAGGACTAAAAGATGGCCTTGGCTTTGACAGGCACCACCACCTGGTGACACAGCCCTGGAGATCAGCACCAAGGCCTGCCCTGGACTCCACAGCCCACATCCACACGAGTACTCAGGTTCCTAAATCACAGAAGAATCACAGAATAACAAGGTTGGAAGGGACCTCTAAGATCATC
>NW_005071641.1:0-441 GCF_000277835.1 Geospiza fortis | reverse complement strand
CTCCACTGCTCCAGTCAAAACACCTCTCTTCTCCACAGCATTGGTCATGCCTGCACATGGAGAGTATCTCATAACAGTAACATTAACACAAAGCTCTTCCTCAAGTGTCTGAGCAACCAGCAGGTCATCTGTGTATATTACTCTCCACAATCTGTACTCTGTGTACTACTACAATCTCAAAATTAGATTTTAAATCCTAAGGGAGTAAGACAGATGATTTGAACTGAGTCAACCTTATCAATATTTTCATATTCACTCTGCCGTAAAACTGCACATTTAAGCTACAAATTGAAAATGCAGGCAATATAAGGCAGTATACCTTATACCCGTGAGCAGCAAGGAATGCATTCATTTGTATGTTCAAATTTCTCATGCAGAATTTAACCCTATTCCTCTACCAATTTTTCATGTACCCATGTCCTTGCTAGCTCAACAACATCT
>NW_005071640.1:0-441 GCF_000277835.1 Geospiza fortis | reverse complement strand
ATAGCACATGGATGTACGTCTCAGGGATTTCCTTCCGCTGCCAGACGACTCATAGGCTGTTCCCTGCAGACAGTCAAACTTTTCCTTTACCTAACCTAAGTGAAAGTACTATTCTTAAAATGAGGAAAACTTGGTAGAAGGCTGTGTTTCCTTAATATCTTTTCAGCAAGCATTCTGTAATTTAGTCTTCTCTGTAGCTCTGTAATTCTTAATTTTGTAAACTTATTTTATGCATACCTCATTGTATTGTGAAAGTCTCTGTTCCTTAGAAATTTTCAGAGAACATTTTTGTGCTGATCACTGTTATACAGTCTTGCTGATGTATGTAGTTGCATCTGCAGAGTGAAATAAAAGCAAGTTTCAATTGCTCCTCATCTAAAAGTCTCTAAGCCTTCAGTTACTGTTTTCTCATTTTGGGGTTTTGTTTACTTTTTTTATATG
>NW_005071639.1:0-442 GCF_000277835.1 Geospiza fortis | reverse complement strand
GGAGCTGCTTCCCTTTTGGAACTTCCTTTCTGAGTCTTCAGTTCACACACCCATTGTGCCAGAGCAGCAGTAGATTTTCCATCCCATCTCCTCATGTTTTCTCCCCAATCATGCGGGAAGAACCACAGCTCAGCTTGTGGGGTGTACCTTCTCTCCCCATCAGGGGAATGTCTGTGTTGGGTACCAGAACCTAGATTTGGAGAAAGCCCTCTTTAATGTCCTCCCTCAGTTTCTTGTGATTCTCCTCCATCTTGTCTTCTAACTTCTGCAGACATGTTTCCACCGCTGCGATTCTGGCATGTGTTGGGCCATGTACAGCATCCGCATATGCTCGGAGCTTCTTTGCCATATCAAGCACAGTCTCCTCATCGTCATCCCACTTCATTACTGCTAAAGCAGAAGCGTATTCTTGTCACCCAAGTCATACAAGTTTTCGCCACAT
>NW_005071638.1:0-442 GCF_000277835.1 Geospiza fortis | reverse complement strand
TGAGATGTTAAACCAGTATAAAAATACATACCACAGAGAGTCCATGCTTTGAAATATTCTAAAGCTCTCCTTCATAATCACTATTTTTAATTGCTAACATCATTCTATTCTGCAAAGCCACATTTGACTCTTAGGAGAGATAAGTGCCGTCTTCCAACAATAGCATGTAATAAAATTGTGGGCTATGCATTTTAGGAAGATTTTTTAAAAATCCCTTTTACATTACCATGCAACTACTGCATTCAAGTGAAGATATCTCATCTCTAAATCTCAGTTTTATAAACCCCTCTATTTCAGTGTTGCCAATGCCTTCTGTTGAGATGTCCAGTACTGAACATGACACTTTGGTAGGAACTGGTTTAGAAAGATTTTACTGCTCTACTTGTGTTCCTTGCAGGCCCTGGCTGTGGAACCCACCTCCAGTGCCATTGGCTGTGCAGGC
>NW_005071637.1:0-442 GCF_000277835.1 Geospiza fortis | reverse complement strand
CCATCTGATGTGGAAGGAAAGGGACTACAAGCTTCAATCCAGCGGCACACAACCCTGAAAAAAAAGGCAGGAACTATATTAGAAAGCCAAGAGTATACCTTTCTTTACCATTTTAATAAACCTCCTTCTGTACCATAGTTTCCACAGTTGCAGAGATCATTTCTAAAGGGACAAGAATACCACCTACACTGGTGAAAGCAAAACATAAAATAACATCTGGAACCTTAAATCCCTCTCAGGTACCTAGTTTGAGGCAGACCAATAGTCATCCTCCCCAAAGAGAGAGGCAATAAGACTAGAAGGAAAAAATTAAAATATGCATTGAAACAAAAACAGAGGGAAAAAATGAAACAAAAACCCCACCTTTATTTTGCTACTTTTGCAATAAAAACTATGAATTCCTGCATGCTTATGCTCTAAAACACGCTTCAGTAATGAAAAA
>NW_005071636.1:0-442 GCF_000277835.1 Geospiza fortis | reverse complement strand
AATTGTAGCTTCCCTTTTGATACTCTTGATCTTTTTTCCCCAAGAAAATTCAGAAGTTTTACAGTAGTCTCCCTTACTTCACCTTCTCCTGACAGTAAAAGATCATCCACATATTGGGTAATTTGTATTCCAGGAGGAGAGGGGAAAGCTTGTAATATTTCTTCTAGAGCTTGTCCAAATAAGTTTGGAGATTCCATAAATCCCTGTGGTAACTTTGTCCATCTTAGTTGCTGCTTTCTCCCAGTTTTTGGATCCTCCCATTCAAAGGTAAAAATATTTTTAATTTCCTCTGCTAATGGGCATGTCCAAAAAGCTAGCTAAAAGGTAACTGGGACTGGGTCCCAGGGACCCCTTGGAGGAAGGGAGCCAAGGGTTTTCCTGGCACAATCCACTGGGAAAGCGGCATAAAAAGTGGAAGAGGGCCCTGTCATGGTTTGACACT
>NW_005071635.1:0-442 GCF_000277835.1 Geospiza fortis | reverse complement strand
TTTTTTTTTTTGTAAGCAATTCAGAGAAATCTGAGGGTATGAAACCCATGAAATATGTGTATATTGCAGACTTATCCTAAGCTTAATTCTTCAACCAGCCAAACTGACTATTGAAATTTGGTAAACAGCAAGTTGAGAAATATTTACCACTAGAGTGATGGTTTAGAAAAAGTAAAACAAAATCAAAAATTCTTTTTCTGGTACTAGAACATGAATCATTTCTCTTGCTGTCAGTAAATACTTTCAGTTCCTTCTCAAGTATTGTCTGTTTGATTCATGTGCTGCTGTACAAGCAAAGGAATAGATATGCCACACAAGTAGTATACGCTATATGTGCATATACCTGGTTTTATATAAAGGTATATACACATATTTGCACCCACATGCCCCTCCAAACTCACATATGTATGTCCATGGACACAAATACACACACACACACACA
>NW_005071634.1:0-442 GCF_000277835.1 Geospiza fortis | reverse complement strand
GATGTTTGGGTCTCACTGCGGGTGGGGGGGACCCCGAAACCACGCGAAGAGGAACGAGGTGAGGGGGGACCCCAAGAACCAAATAAAGGGACCCCAAAACCGGGTGAAGGAACTCCCAAAACCAAATGAGGGACCCCAAAACCGGCTGAGGTTCCGGGGACCCCAAATACCAGATGAGACCCCAAAAACCAAGTGAGAGACCCGAAAACCCAAGAGAAGAAACTTCAAAACCAAGTGAAAGACCCCAGAACCAAATGAGGGACCCCAAAACCAGGTGAGGGACCCCAAAACCATGTGAGATTCCAAGGAACCACCAGGGGGACCCCAAATACCAGATGAGACCCCAAAAAACAAGTGAAGGAGGCCAAAACCAGGTGAGGTTCCAGGGAGGACCCCACAGACCAGATGAGAGCCCAAAACCCAAATGAGGGACCCCAAAACC
>NW_005071633.1:0-442 GCF_000277835.1 Geospiza fortis | reverse complement strand
TCCCCTCAGGCTCCGCCTCCCCTCACGTTTTCCCGCCTTTCCTCTCAGGCTGGAGATTCCCTCAGGTTCGGGGGGGAAATTGGGAATTTAATGAGAAAAAAACCCCCCAAAAATACATAAAACCCCAAAAAAAAGTTTTGAAATCCCAAATAAAACCCGGAGATCCCCAAAATTTCCAAAAATTCCTCAGTTTTTTCCCCTGTCCCCTCAGGCTCCGCCTCCCCTCACGTTTTCCCGCCTTTCCTCTCAGGCTGGAGATTGCCTCAGGTTCGGGGGGAAAATTGGGAATTTAAGGAGAAAAAAAAAAACCAAAAAAAGTCCTGAAATCCCAAATAAAACCCAGAGATCCCCAAAATATCCAAAAATTCCTCCGTTTTTTTATTTTCCCGCTCGGTGCCGGGAGCGCGGAAGGCGGAAACGCGGAGGGATATCAGGGAGCGGG
>NW_005071632.1:0-442 GCF_000277835.1 Geospiza fortis | reverse complement strand
AAAAATGGTGAAAAAACGGTGAAAAACTGTGAAAAATGGGGGAAATGGTGAAAAATGGGGAAAATAGGGAAAAATGGGGAAAATAGGAGTAAAAATGGGGGAAATGCGGGAAAGAAAGGGTTAAAAATGGGGGAAATGGGAACTGGGGTTACTGGTTTGTACTGGGAGGGACTGGGAGGGGGAAAAATGGGGAAAAAAGGGCAAAAAACGGCCAAACATCGGGGGGAAAAAAAAGGGAAAAATGGGGTGAAAATGGGTCAAAAACGGCTCAAATCGATTGGGATTTTTTTGTACTGGTTTGTACTGGTCCAAACTGGTTTATACTGGGATTTCATCCCTGGGAGAGCATCTGAGGTCAAAAAAAATGGGGAAAAAAATCGGGAAAATTGGGTCAAGAAACGGGGAAAAAAATGGGAAAAATTTGCCGAGAATGGGTCAAAAA
>NW_005071631.1:0-442 GCF_000277835.1 Geospiza fortis | reverse complement strand
GAGAGAAAGAGAAGAACGAAGATCACCAGTCCTTACATAATGCATTGATCCAGCTGCATGGATGGTCCAGATTTGTGGTCAACAGGTGTGGGAGGAGGAAAGGAGAAAGGGACTGATCCACTTCCTTTTTTAGTTTGCCTGATACATGCCTATTAAGTAAAATAGGTTTTTCAGACCATTCATGTTATATTGTTTGTTCATGCACAGACAGCTATTTAGAGCTCTCCAGGGAGTGAGTCAGAAGGAGGAGGGAGTTGATGCAGGCACACTGAGCCCAAGCTTCAAGGCAGAAATAGAAGTTGGCTCAAAACAGGGCTGTCCCATCTCCCCAGGACCCTCTCTTCTGTTCATAGTTTCCTGTCTCAACAGGATGAACATTTGAGGCAAAACCTGTTTGCTTACTTATGCCTGATCCTCCACATATGGACTGAGGCATAACTTT
>NW_005071630.1:0-442 GCF_000277835.1 Geospiza fortis | reverse complement strand
TTTAATTTTAGATATTTACAATTTTACCACTCTACTCTGATTACACACATAATAATAGGCATTATTTTAAAATGAAAGGATCCACAAAGAAGATAGATTTCTAATTATTTCTTACCTAGTACGGAAAAGGAAGGACAATGAAATACAAATGATCACTTAAAGATTTAACTGATTAGTTATTAAATGATTGAAAGGGTAAAGGAAATAACTAATTTTAAAGTAATTTTGAAATATAATTCCCCATTATAACATCAGTGATCAAGTCACACTGTGATTTACCAATGAAAAATTCAGCATCATATTAGGCAAGAGAAAACCTATGTCAATAGCTGCTACAACACATGAGCACTGGTCTTCAGGAGAGAGAACTTGGTGCAAGATGGATAAAGCATTGTTTTTAATAATTCACAAGGTTTTAAACTTTATTACAGTTATTCAGAGC
>NW_005071629.1:0-442 GCF_000277835.1 Geospiza fortis | reverse complement strand
CATCTCGACACCAGAGACCTCGTCACTCATCTCCAATTCAAACATAGTTCTCCATTTTTGCATTTCATTTCAGTGTTCATTTCCCCCACTCCTGGAGACATATTTAGATTGTACTAATTACCCAAGTCCAGCTAGGTCAGGGTGTTGTGTCACTGGCTCTGGGCTGGGCTGAGGAATGAGTTTGCTGATGGGTCACCTGCAATGGTGGTTGTTGGGACTGATTGCCAAGTTTGCCTTGGAAACCTGCCCTGCAGTTCCACTGTCAGAGAAAACACATCATTCTCCTTCACCACTTTTCTGCCCTGAAGCTAACAGAGGGACACCAACATTTGCCAGCAGCAATCCCACCTGTCTCTGACAGCAGGAAAGGAGCAGTCAAAGCATTGGGGATCAACTTTCCCAGGATTTAGTATCCATTGCTAGTATTTCACTAGGTAACCTG
>NW_005071628.1:0-442 GCF_000277835.1 Geospiza fortis | reverse complement strand
CCCCTGCTGCTCCTCCTGCAGAAGAACGAGGGGCAGCAGCCGCCCGAGTTCCGCTCGTTCGCTGTGGACCCGCAGATCACCTCGCTGGACGTGCTGCAGCACATCCTGGCCCGGGCCTTCGACCTGCAGGGGTGAGCGGGACCCCCTGGTTCCCCCCACTGGGCACACCTGGGACCCCCCAGAGCACCCAGGTGAGCTCACCTGTGTCCCCTCAGGAAGAAAAGCTTCGTTCTGAGCTTCGCAGTGCGGGACGGGCAGGGCCAGGACACCTTTGTGCCTCTGCTGAGCGATGGTGACCTGGCCAACGCCTTCAACTGCGCCAGGCCCACCCTGAGGCTGCGCCTGGACGTCAGGAACCCCCCTGACAGTGAGTGACACAGCTGGGACACACCTGGGGGCGTGGAGACACACCTGGGATACACCTGGGTGGGTGGGGACACAT
>NW_005071627.1:0-442 GCF_000277835.1 Geospiza fortis | reverse complement strand
GAAATGGGGGAAAATGGGGAAAATGGGTGGAGAATGGGGAAAAACGGGGGGAAATGGGGAAAAACAGGTGACAGATGGGGAAAAATGTGAAAAATGGGTGGGAAAATGGGTAGAAAATGTGGAAAAGGGGATGGAAAATGTGAGAAAATGGGTGGGAAATCTGAAAAAAGGGATGGAAAATACAGAGAAGAGGATAAAAGATGTAAAAAAAACAGGTGGGAAATGTGGAAAAATGGGTAGGAAATGAAAAAATGGGTGGAAAATGTGGAAAAATGGGTGGAAAATACAGAAAAATGGGTAGGGAATGGGGAAAAATAGGGGGAAATGGGGAAAAAATAGGTAGAAAATGTGAAAAAAGGAAATATGGAAAATATGGAAAAGAGGATGAAAAATGTGAAAAAACAGGTGGGAAATGTAGAAAAATGGGTAGAAAATGAAAAAA
>NW_005071626.1:0-442 GCF_000277835.1 Geospiza fortis | reverse complement strand
TTTTTCTGATTTTTTCCCTATTTTTTCAGATTTTTTTTCCAATGTTTTCTGATATTTTTCTCATTTTTTCCCGATTTTTTTCTGATTTTTTTTCCAATTTTTTCCAATTTTTTCCTGATTTCTTTCCTATTTTTTTCCGATTTTTTCCTGATTTTTTTCCACTTTTTTTCCAATTTTTTCCTGATTTTTTTCCACTTTTTTTCCAATTTTTTCCTGATTTCTTTCCTTTTTTTTTTCTGATTTTTTCCATTTTTTGACCGTTTTTTTCCCTTTTTTTGTTGTTTCTTCAGCAATTTTGGGGTCTCACCTGGGGTCCCCATAGCAGCCTGGCACGCACTTATCCCAGTGGAGCCCCCTGGTGGTGGGGCCGGGCAATGACACCGCCCAGCCTGGCGCTTTGGGCCGTTTTGGGGCGGATTTTTTCCATTTTTTGACCGTTTTT
>NW_005071625.1:0-442 GCF_000277835.1 Geospiza fortis | reverse complement strand
AAAATTCGGCGAGAATCGGTGAAAATTTGATGAAAATTTGATGAAAATCGACCCAAGTTGGACCAAAATTGACCCAAAGTTGGCGTTGGGTTGAGCCAAGTCAACGTTGGGTTGAGCCAAGTCAACGTTGGGTTGAGCAAAGTTGACCAAAATTGGGTGAAATTGAGCTAAATTTGTCTTGGATTGACCCAAAGTTGGCGTTGGGTTGAGCCAAGTTGAGCGAAGTTGGGTGAAATTGACCCAAATTGACCCAAATTGACCCAACTTGGCGTTGGGTTGACCCAAGTTTAACCAAGTTGACAAAATTGACCAAAATTGACCCAAAATGGCACAAATTGGACCAAAATTGACCCAAAATTGGTCTTGGGTTGAGCCAAGTTGAGTGAAGTTGACCAAAATTGGGTGAAATTGGGTGAAATTGAGCCAAGCTGACAAAATTGAC
>NW_005071624.1:0-442 GCF_000277835.1 Geospiza fortis | reverse complement strand
AGAAGAAAGAAGAAGAAAAGAAAGAAGGAGGAAGGAGGCTGTGGTGCCTGCTGCTGCTCAGAACATGGGGTTCATCCCTGCTGCTTGGGATATCAGACTCTAGGCCAGGGAACAACTGCTGCTGCTGCTGTTCCTACATGGAACCTGGGAGTCTATGCCAGCAAGCTTTTGCATGGACTTGAACACCTTGAACTCTTTGCCTTTCATACTATTGCACGATGTATTCATGCAATAACAACCTTGTAGCAGCCCACAACTGCTCGTGTCTCTTTGCAGACCCTAGATCCACTAACACATCAACACCTCCTCAGCAAACTCACTGGGGACACAAATCTGGGACAAGTGACCATCCCCAAGGGCTGTGCAGCCCTTTAGAGACCTCAACAGCTTGGGGAGATGGGCAGGGAAAAAATATCAGAAGTTCAAGCAAGGCAAATGCAGG
>NW_005071623.1:0-442 GCF_000277835.1 Geospiza fortis | reverse complement strand
ATTGTGTGGAAGTGGTTGAGTTGCAGAAAAAAATCAGAGAGGATTTGGTGGAGGAAGAATTAGATGAAGGGGGAAAATGGTTTGTAGAATGGGTCAAGCAGGGTGATTGGCAGGAAAAGAAAGTCAGGGTATGCAGTCGTGGACGGATGAACGGGAAAAGTGATTGAAGCGGGTGCCCTGAGCGTGGGCTGGTTGGCACAGGCTTGCGAACTGTATGCAGTTCTGAGAGCCTTGAAAGGACTGGAGGGGAAGAAGGGAACAATTTTTACAGACTCTAGGTATGCCTTTGGGGTGGTTCACACCTTTGGGAAAATCTGGGAAGAAAGGGGGTTGATCAACACCAGGGGAAAGAGACTGATGCAAGGGGAATTAATCCGGCAAATCTTGGAAGCACTAAGGGGGCCAGAGGAAATTTCGGTGGTCCACGTGAAGGGACACCAGG
>NW_005071622.1:0-442 GCF_000277835.1 Geospiza fortis | reverse complement strand
AGAAATTTGGGGTGAATTTTTGGGGATTTTAGGGCAAAATTTGGAGGATTTGGGGTAAATTTGGTGAAATTTCCCTGATTTTTTCTCAGAATTCCCTGACATTTCTCTGATTTTGGGGCAATTTTGGGTGTTTTGGTGCCGATTTTGGGGTTTTTTTGGCACCATTTTTAAGCCAATTTTTGGGTGAATTTTGACCGTTTCAAATCCGATTTTTCCTGGATTTTTTCCCTTTTTTTTCCCCTCAGAATTCTCTAAAATTTCACCAAATTTGAGGCAATTTTGGGACATTTCAGTGCCAGTTTTGGGGTTTTTTGGGATCATTTTTAATTCAATTTCGGGGTGAATTTTGACCATTTTACATCTAATTTTTTCTGGATTTTTCTCTTTTTTTCCCCCTTTTTTCTCCTTTTTTTTTCCCTCAGAATTCTCTAAAATTTCACCA
>NW_005071621.1:0-442 GCF_000277835.1 Geospiza fortis | reverse complement strand
GGTGAAGGGTTTATAATGTGAGGGTGGGGTTGTCTAGAGTAAAGTAAGAGTTGAGAATTATAACAAAAGCATCTGTGTGCAAGTGAGAAGCCATTGGACAAAAGTGTCCACAGTGCAGCAGAGTTAAGTGAAGGTGATAGGCCAGAAAAGCAAAATAAGCCCTGTGGCAGCTGTCTGTTGGGTTAGGAAGTTACACATTGCCTTCTAGCAGAGAACTGTGACTGCTCTTGAGCTGCAGCCAGCTACTTACTCTGTAAAGTCTGCTGGCCTCTGAGGCTGATGCCTGTCTGAGCAATAAACCCTTCTCACCCAGAGGCAGTGCCATCCCTGCATTGCTGACAAGGATGGCTCCGGGCAGGGCTGTCTCTGTGTCCCTTCCAGCAGGCAGGGATGGGGCTGTGTCACACACATCGTGTATGGAAAATCCTTTCCTTAGGAGTTT
>NW_005071620.1:0-443 GCF_000277835.1 Geospiza fortis | reverse complement strand
TTCCCAATCCCTGTCCATTCCCAGTCCCTGCCCATTCCCGATTTCTGTCCATTGCCGATCCCCACGGATTCCCAGTCCCTGTGGATTCTCTGTCTCCCTGCACATTCCCAATCCCTGCACATTCCCGATCCCTGCAGATTCCTGATCCCCGTCCATTCCCAATCCCTGCGGATTCCTCATCCCTACACATTCCCAATCTCTACGGATTCCCTGTCTCCCTGCAGATTCCCAATCTCTGTGGATGTCCGATCCCTGTCCGTTCCTGATCCCTGTGGATTCCCAATCCCTGTGCATTCCCAATCCCCACGGATTCCTGATCCCAGCAGACTCCCCATCCCTGTGGATTCCCAATCCCTGCCCATTCCCAATCCCTGCATTCCTGATCCCTGCAGATTCTTCATCCCTACACATTCCCAATCCCTGCAGATTCCCAATCCTTGTCC
>NW_005071619.1:0-443 GCF_000277835.1 Geospiza fortis | reverse complement strand
ATTACATTACTCATCTATAACACCATTACTACTCACAACACCAACTCGCATTTCCAACTCCAGCCATCAAATCCCCTCCTAGCAAACCACAACCACAACTAGGAATAATCAGAAACTCATGCTTTTCAAACCCATCTCATGCATTCAGCAAACTCTCATGGACATCCCCTTATACACACACACACTGACCAATCATCTTTCCCACTTAGGAAAAGAACATTTGAACAATTGCTCCCCCTTGGCATAAAATTCAAATTATGATAGCAGATCCCGACACCCTGAACAACCCATTTCTAATGTTTCATTCCTTCCCAATCGCCGTCTTGGTGGCCACTCCCTTCCCTTTGGTCATGGGGCTCCCTGCACTTTTATAAAGTTATAAAAACTGCTGTTATTCTTGCCTGTATCTTTACCATTTGTGAGAAACTATGCTCACTTTTAAA
>NW_005071618.1:334-443 GCF_000277835.1 Geospiza fortis | reverse complement strand
AGGAGGATAAAGAGAGAAGGGTGTACTGGATGAGATAGGTTCAGGATTAGGTGAGGTTGGGGCAGACGGTGGGATAGGGACAGGGGGAGCAGGTGGGATAGGGCTAGGG
>NW_005071618.1:0-215 GCF_000277835.1 Geospiza fortis | reverse complement strand
TTGCAGATGCTCTAACCACCATTAATCCACATTCATCCTGCCATTCTGGCTTTCCCCGTAAATAGAAAAACAAATCAACATACGGAACCTCATCCCATTTTCCTTCTTGTTTACACAACGACATTAACCGTGAAATAGTGTTATATTGAAGAGTCCCGTACTTTGGCCATTTTTT
The DNA here is from genome assembly GCF_000277835.1 of Geospiza fortis. Taxonomy (NCBI): domain Eukaryota; kingdom Metazoa; phylum Chordata; class Aves; order Passeriformes; family Thraupidae; genus Geospiza; species Geospiza fortis. The sequence goes on along the minus strand of NW_005071618.1, from coordinate 40 downwards.
GCCATCCTCCAAGACATTCTGGCCACCATGTATTACAATA
>NW_005071617.1:0-443 GCF_000277835.1 Geospiza fortis | reverse complement strand
CTGACCTTAGAGAGACAAGGCACCTTAGGAAAGCTGGTGTGTAAGTGGTGGCAGTGGTAGTAGGCTCAGGGTTTGCATGAGATGGGCTGTCAAGCTGGCTCAGTGAGGGGAAGATGAGAAATAGGGTGTTTGAGGAGGTGTCTGATTTAACACCAAATTATCTGGCAGCTTGGGAAGGGTTGTGAATAATATGGTTGGCTGAGTTGTGACCTTCTCACAGTAGGTCTGAGGTGGACAGGAGATCAGTCTACTTGATGGCCTTCTAATAACTCACTGAAAACCCAGGTCATCTGCTTTAGCTACCTGGACCAAAAATGATATAAATGCAGCATTGTTAATCCAAATAATCCTTGTGGGACCACGAGAGGGGACATCCACACGCTGAAATGAAAAGTGATAAGAGGGCCTTAAGCAAATGAAGATCTAAGCTTCTAAGTGTACAC
>NW_005071616.1:0-443 GCF_000277835.1 Geospiza fortis | reverse complement strand
AAGATTCTCATCTCTTCCCTTGTCGGGTTGCCAGCAAATTCCACACTATACTGCATGCTGAGCAACATTGCTTAATTCACCCTCTCTTCGCTTTGTTTTCCTTTTCAAGGACTAACACCAGTGGGTCAGAGGGAGCTCTGAGCCCACAGTGCCTCTGCCACTCTGGATGATTTTGTAAGGAGAAAAACATATCGGCATGAGAAACCTCATCCCACTTTCCTTCCCATCTTAAAAACAGCATTAACTGCAATAAGGTGTTATAATCTAAAGATCCAGCAGGTAGCCACTTTGCTCCATCTTCCAGCCTGTATAATGGCCACCACTGCATACAATATTGGACTAAGTCTTTTTTATTTTCCGAGCCCCCCCTTACTGGTGACTTCTTTCCAGTGGGTCAAAATACACCCCAAGGGCTAGCTTGGGGAACTTCCTTGCTCTGGTTA
>NW_005071615.1:0-443 GCF_000277835.1 Geospiza fortis | reverse complement strand
GATTTTTGGCCCCAAAATTGGGATTTTGTTCCCGTTCTCACCGGGGACTCGAAGCCCGTCAGGAATTTCAGCTCCCGCGATTTGCTCAGGATTTTCTCCTCGTCCCTCTCGGCCGCCGCCCTGATCACCTGGAACCCCCAAAATTCCCATTTTTTAACCCAAATTTCTCGGTTTTACACAATTCTCTGCTTTTTTCCTGGCTTTTTTCCCATCAAAATTCCACAAAATCCCCAAAAAAATCCGTACGGAAATCGCCCCAAATGTTCTCCAAATTAACAAAAAAAACCAAACCAAACCCAAAACTTCAAAAATTCAAGAAAAATCCCACAAAATCCCATAAAAATCCCCTCCAAAAACCCTCCCAAAATTCCCCCAGATCCACAAAAATTCCCCAAATATCCCTAAAAATCTCCCCCAAATCCCCCCCAAAATCTCCCAAATTC
>NW_005071614.1:0-443 GCF_000277835.1 Geospiza fortis | reverse complement strand
TTCAGGAAGTTGAAGAGAGTGATAAGGAGGAAGTTGAAGAGAGTTGCTGGCTTTTCATTCTTCTGATTCTCTTACTGTAAATGTTTAGTGCAGTTATTACACTATCAGTAACTAACACTAGATTGACATACTTATAGTTCTTTGCTACATCATCAAAGGGAGAAATGAACAAGTGACCCAAGTTTTGGTCACTTCTTTGTTATTGCAGCTGCGTACGCAAATGATTGAGTAATGATCAGGGCAAATATTCCAGCATATTCAAGTGTTGTTTTTATCTAGGATAGAGTAAACTTTTTTCACAGTAGCTGGATAGCTTCATAGTCTATGTTTTGGATCAGTAAGTGTTTTGGACTTCTGCTGAAAAAGAGTTGATAAGGCAGTGATGTTTTCATTATTACTAACCAGCACTTGCCCAAAGTCAAGGCCTTTTCTGCCTCTCACCC
>NW_005071613.1:0-443 GCF_000277835.1 Geospiza fortis | reverse complement strand
TGTCCACAGGGAAAATGAAGCTCCATTGTACAGTGCTGGGCTTTTCCAGTGATATGTAGAGCAGCCATTACTGAAATGTAAGTGTTGAGATGCAGTTAAGCAAGAAGCTAGCCTGGAGGTTATCATGAGTATCACTGAAAACCAAGTGTAATAGGTTATTATGACCACCTCAAAATGGCGTGCTGAAGTCTGGAATTTATTGTAACAAGAAAACCAAAAGCAAGTTTTGTCCTTGGAGAGATTCTTGGCCCTAGATCAAACCTGTTGAAGGAAAGAACAGAAAACCAGAGTTCTTTCCTGTAACCTCCTTAGACTCACTGGATATTTCAAATCCAAAATCCCAGCTATCACAACTGAGCCATCCAGCTTCTTCACAAAACTCAGCTATCACTGGACTTACCTTTGAAACCTACTGAGAGAGACCCTGAAAAACAGAGAAAAAA
>NW_005071612.1:0-443 GCF_000277835.1 Geospiza fortis | reverse complement strand
TTGCTCATAGTTCAAATCTGCTTTTGAAATAATACAAGTTGCTGGTATTGGTGGTAATTTGCGCTCAAGAGCAGTCAGTGGTATTATCAAGGCACCTATGAATGCTTCCCAAGGGGATTTGGTATGACTGGGAGAGTTCTTGTCTTGTGGAGTGTTGTTAAGCTTGTGCAAATTGCAGTATGGCCCAAGCTACTGGGAGCAGTGATGGCACACCCAGGTTCTGTCTGATGGAAGCACACTGGAGCTGAAGATGCTGAGTGCTGTAGTCATAGCTAGAGGCTTCTTAGTAAGGGAGGAGAAATATGTGGATTGTGTTGTGAAATACACAGTCAGCTCATTGCTTTACTGCGTTACATAGTCAAATGCCTGTAGATTCAAATGGTATCAGGTAGCCAGTTTTGATAAATGATATTCAGTATATGCTAACCTTAATTTTTTTTTTT
>NW_005071611.1:0-443 GCF_000277835.1 Geospiza fortis | reverse complement strand
GGGGATTTTCCTCCCCATTGGAATTCTTCACAGTGGAGTCGCTCAAAACGGCCTCTTCCACAAGGCTCTGCCAAGGAGATTTGTCCTCTGTGGTCTCCATCCTCAGGTTCATGTCTGGGGGAGGAAGGACAAGGAGAGGATGGGATTTGCCTCCATGCCAGAGGGAAGGGGAAGGAGATCCCCCCAGAGCATCCCTGGCAGGACGGCGTTGGCAGCAGGGTTGTCCTGCAGCCAGGGGCTGTGCTGGGCTGGGAGATGGAGCAGGAGAGAGAGGGAAAGGGACACTGACTTCCTCCTCACATGCCTGAGTGTCCTGGGGCATCTTCCTCTTCCTCGCAGCCTCCTTCTCTATCTGGGGAAGGTTTCAAAATGGGAAATCATGTTTTAGGAGGAAAACAAGGGACGAGCACATTGAATTTTGTACTGGTTTGAAGGCAACCCTG
>NW_005071610.1:0-443 GCF_000277835.1 Geospiza fortis | reverse complement strand
AGAATTCATAAACTTACTTATAACACTTTAGACAACCATGGTGTTGCAACACTCCTTGCTGATGGCATTCAGACTTTCTTCCAACATGCATTTTTCAAATACACACACTAATTTAGGGCTATAAGTCAGCTGAGGCTTTGCTGACATGGACTTCATGACGGCATGTTGGAATCTTTGATCAGCCTACTGCAAGATACATACCTGGTTGGCAGAGAAACAAGTTCTCATTGCAAATACTGAGATCTACATCATTTAGCCTGATTTTTATAGCAAAGGCAAGATTAAGATATCTTAGTCAGTATGAAGTCCCTGGAAAGCTCCTGAAAGAAGTTAATGCCTCTCTCAGAGAAAAAGGAGAAAAAACACTGTTTAAGGGATGCCAAATTGTCTTCTGTATAAAGCTCATACAGCCTGTTGCAGTAAACTAAGTCCCGGCTAGATGA
>NW_005071609.1:0-443 GCF_000277835.1 Geospiza fortis | reverse complement strand
CCAATCTCCTTCCAACCCCTTCTCACCCTGGACGCTGTGGAATTGAGTAATTTTGGCACAGGACTGAGATTTTTTGAGGTTCGAACAAGGCAATTTGAGGTTGGTTTGAGCCATTTTGGGGTAAGATTGTGGTGTTTTCCGTGGGACTGAGTCGTTTTGAGGTGACAGATCAATCTGTCTTTACTTTCGGAGTGCAAAGATATGGAGAACACTTACTGAAATCATTAAAGAACCCACAAATCTTCCAGAATATGTCCCAAACCCATAAATTCCTGGTCAAATACCTGTTAAGTTATGGAACTTTGGACATCTTTGATCAATTTCTTTCATTTTAGCTCTATTTCAGGTGTTTTTAAGTGAAAATGACAAACCAAGAGGAAAATGGGGCCAGACTAAAAGGATAACCAGCCACGTGCCCTCCCAGCACAGATCACTGGGAATGT
>NW_005071608.1:0-443 GCF_000277835.1 Geospiza fortis | reverse complement strand
CAATGGTCTTAGAGGTTTCTTCCAACCATGGTGATTCTATGATGCTGTATTTTTCAAATACCATTGCTGTGTTTGACTGTGGCATCTTCAAGATGCCCTTGTAAAAATTAGTATGTTCACAAGTGGTAGGAAATAGATTCAAATTTGAAATCAATTTAAAGATTTTCATATACTATTGTGCTGAGTAAAAAGAAACTCCCGAAAAACAACCTCCCCAAACCATTCATAGGAGGTAGTGAATTTGGACATAATCATATTTAGATCATCTTTATTATTGGATTTTTGCAATATGGTCTGCATGTTGTTTTACAGAAGCCTACATTTCAGAGCCCGATTTTTCTATGGATACTTTTTTTGGATATTTGTTTTAAGCTAGATGAGCAAATCCCACCTTTTCTGCCCTTATCATTATTTTCTGTATGTTAGTGCTATAGGCAGGTATC
>NW_005071607.1:0-443 GCF_000277835.1 Geospiza fortis | reverse complement strand
TGTTATATTAACAAGCAGCTAAAAAGAATTATAATTTGTACTATATCTAAATACTTATAATCAATAACAACATGCAAAAGCTAATACATAAATCTGAAAGCAAATATTATCTGGTAATTTTTAACCCTGACTAAAGAGTTTTATTTTCTTGCCCAGTTTTGGGATTCAAATATTTATTTATTTTTAGTGCTATGTCTGTTAGTTTTATGTCTATTAAATAAATAAAGAATTCTATAATGGACTGAATCAGTCGTTATTAAAGAACTTGTTAATGAGAGTCGATTTTGGGGTGCTGGCCACCTCGATAAAGCTACTGCCTGCTGCCAGAGGCCTCGACAAAAGGCAGAGACTTATCTAAACCCCCACATCCATTAGTAACATTTTTTGTCATAGTGTTATAGATGAGTAAATGGTTAGCTCTCACAATTAAGGGGTGAACATTA
>NW_005071606.1:0-443 GCF_000277835.1 Geospiza fortis | reverse complement strand
CCCCGTGCATCAGTCCCTTTCCCCTGGAGCTGATAAACCCCCTTTCTTTCCAGATCATCCCAAAAGTGTGAACCACTCCAAAGGCATACCTTGAATGTGTAACAATTGTTCCCTTTTTCCCTTTCAGTCCTTTCAAGGCTCTCAGAACTGCATACAGTCCGCAAGCCTGTGCTGACCAACTTGCACTCAGGGGACCTGCTTCAATCACTTTTCCCGTTTGCCCATCCGCGACTGCGTATCCTGATTTTCTTTTCCCGTCAATCACCCAGCTTGACCCATCTACAAACCATTTTTCCCCTTCATCTAATTCTTCCTCCTCCAAATCCTCACTGATCTTCTTTTGTAATTCAACCACTTCCACGCAATCGTGCATAAGTTCCTTGGAAGCCTCCCCAAACAAGAACTGCACAGGGTTCTGCGCGGTTGTTGTCCGCAATTCCAAA
>NW_005071605.1:0-443 GCF_000277835.1 Geospiza fortis | reverse complement strand
AAGGACAGCAAGGACTCCCCACACTTTGCAGACACTGTGCCATGCTGGGCACTTGTTTATTTAGGGGTGTCTTGCTTTAGGAGACATGGGAGCAATGGCACACGCAGCACGAGCAGCCTCAGGGCAATGGCACATCCAACACGTCCCTCATGAACTCCCTCATGATCTCTGCTCTCTTGAGGAGTGCTTGAGGTCCATCATGTGTCCAGCTCTGCTGGACAGCTGAACAAACTACCCAGAGCTGGTGAAAAATGCTGTGAACAGCACCAGCACCAGCTCCCTTGGAACAGGAGAACACCTGTAGCTGATGCTGAGTCAGTGCAATGTGCTCATGGGTGCTTTGGCAGCCGAGCCTTGACTCGGCACCGTGCAGGAGACGTCCCCTTGTCCGGTTTTGTTTTGTTTGCTTTTTGCTCCCACTGCTGACACTGAGCTGCTGTGGC
>NW_005071604.1:0-443 GCF_000277835.1 Geospiza fortis | reverse complement strand
CACTGCAATGAGCTGTAGTTCAGATAACAAAGAAGTCAAATCCAAGCACAGTTTTATTCTACCAGCAGGATATTCACACCAGGAATCATGAGATATTGATGTCTAAATGGGTATTTGTGTCATTTTCTTAGGTTTTGCTCGCACCTTGAAGTGTTGCCTGTTTAACACCTCCCTGACACCCATGGGCTTCTCCCTCTACATTCCTGGGGATGGCTCGGGAGTGCCCAGTGTTGACAGCTCTACTCAGATAGGCAGACCCAGCATCCCGTCTTGGAGGAAGAAAGCTCAAGGTCTGTGGAGGCCAAGGGAATTTACCATAAGTCCCCACAGAGGGACCGTCCGTGCGCTGGGATCCCAGGATATCAAGGTATGGGAAGAGTCCAGCTGCTGGGGCTGAAGCTTCACTGCAGTGTGGCAGGGCTTTAGCTCTGTGCCAGCTTTGA
>NW_005071603.1:0-443 GCF_000277835.1 Geospiza fortis | reverse complement strand
GTGATGTAATCAATCTGCCAGGCCTCCTCATACCTGTATTCAGACCAATGCCCCCCATACCACAGAGACTTTACCTGCTTGGCCTGCTTGATTGCAGCCCATGTCTCACAATCATGGATTACCTGGGATGTAGTATCTGTGGTCAAACCCACCCCTTGGTCACAAGCCCATTGGTGTGTTGCATCTCTTCTTCCCTAATGACTTGAGGAATTATAGGCCCACCAAGCTAGAAATAACTTACACTTGTGTTGCCAATCTATATTTGCCTGAGACACTTTAATTTTGGCAGCTTGCTCTATCTGTTAATTGCTGTGAATAATTAGCTTGACTCTTAGGCACATATGTATACCTATGATGAACTTTCATGATAATTTTCTCTACCAGGTCAGCAATGCCTTGCCATACTTGAGCAGCCAAGATGGGTTTTCCTCTGTGCTGCCAAT
>NW_005071602.1:0-444 GCF_000277835.1 Geospiza fortis | reverse complement strand
GGTAAAATCAGAATGGAAAAGGTAAAACCAGTACAATTCCCCAAGATCCGCATCCTCAAAGCACAGACTCTCTGAGACTCAAAGGATGCAGGTCTCAGAACATCTTTGATATTCCTGTGCCTTTGAAGTGTTGGGAAATGATGACCAGGGGGCCATTCCATATCGGTGAGCAGTGGCTTTGACCTGAATTGGACTCCAGACAGGCAACTTCTTTTTCATAGTTTTCTGAAAACTTACACTTTGCAATGTTTAATGTGTGATCTATAGCTTGAGATGTTGAAAGTCTGTCAAAGATAATTTTTATTTCAAATCCAAATGCTTCATCTACTATAGACCTCTTATATAATAAGATAATTTACTGTTTCTCTTTCAGTTTTATGCCATGTGTTTTTATCACATTTTCTATTTCTCTTTCTCTTTCTGTTTCTATTTCTATTTCTATTT
>NW_005071601.1:0-444 GCF_000277835.1 Geospiza fortis | reverse complement strand
CTGATCTGCAGCTGCAATGCTTAATGCGGTTAAAGTGTTGGACATTGAAGAAGTTGAAATTTTTCTGGATTAATTCTGGACTAGGAATGGCTTATTTCATTAATCCATACCTGTGTCTCTGATTACTGACCAAGACAATTTATAGCGGGAAAGAAATCCAGTTCTAAGACAGGTCTTCCTTTCATCGTGCTTGGATGCCACATGATTTAACCCTCTGTGGAACCGTGTGAAGAATTAATTCTCCTACTTACAACAGTTCAGTTGGAGAGTATTTCAGAATGATGTGCCTTCCACTCTTTCTATTAAGAAAAATTTGAATTGTCAGTATTAGCCAAGATCAGAAATATTTTCAAGTAGGTCACGTTTATGTTGGGTTTGGGTAACTCTGCAAGAAAGAGAGCAGGGCGAACAAACCCCATGGAACACTGAAGTAGAGCAAAAGAG
>NW_005071600.1:0-444 GCF_000277835.1 Geospiza fortis | reverse complement strand
TCCCTTCCTCCCTTCCTCCCTTCCTCTCTTCCACTCTTTTTCTCTCTCTCTCTTTCCACTGGTGTTCATGTAGCAATTACATGGGGTAAATTTTGAGTCTGCCCAATCTGACTGTCTGCATTTCCATGGCTGAACCTATCAGGTTTCTTTGTGTCACATTTCGAGCCCTTTATGCGAAGGATGTCCTGTTCCCATCACCATCTCCATTCAGTGTTTGTTGTACATAATTTCATTCCTTCTCTTATTTTTCCATCCCAACTTCACACTTTCTTTCTTGATTAGTTCCACTAATGCCACAAGTCCACAGATCTATGTAACCCCCTTGACCCTACTCCCCTCACTGGGGATTATAAAAGGAGGTGTCAGTAAACCTTAGCAATCAGGCTGAAGCAGCAGCTTTTTGAAAGGGACTGCAGATTTTGGTTTTTGGTTTTTTTTTTGAAA
>NW_005071599.1:0-444 GCF_000277835.1 Geospiza fortis | reverse complement strand
GGATTTACAGCTCCCCATCACAACTTGGGGACATCCCCGCACATTTTAAACCCCCGGATCCAGATTTGGGGACTCCCTCGGGATTTTGGGGACCCCTCCCGTGAGGATTTGAGGTTTTTTTGGGGGGTCTCACCCTCGTTGCCTTTGTGCAGCACGTTCAGGCACTCCTTGGCCTCCACGAACTTGGTCTGCACCACCTTGAGCTGCGCCAGGGACGAGGACAGGAACTCCACCTCCTGCGGGGAATTTTGGGGGGTCCCAGGATTGAGGAGAGACCCCCAGGGTCGGGATTTGGGGGAGGGGGTCCAAAGGGGGCGACCCCCAGGGTTGGGAACGGCCCCAAAAGGATGAGGAGGAAGCGACGCTTATTTGGGGAGGGGGTCCCTGAAATTGGGGTGGGTGCCAAGGCTGGGGGGCACCCAGAGCCTCTGCTCCCCTCCCCAA
>NW_005071598.1:0-444 GCF_000277835.1 Geospiza fortis | reverse complement strand
GAAAGACAAATCCCTCCTTCCTCTCATCCCAATCCCAGCACAGCCTGGCTCTTTGTGCAGAGATCTCCTCGTGCTTCTGTAGGGAATGACTGCAATGGAAACACAGGAGGAAGGGTTTAAACAGTATCCAAAATCACACTGAGGTGCTTGGCTTGTTTGGATGAAATCCTGAATGTGAAGAGATGCTGCTTTAGGTGTTTTTATACTTCCTTGTATTGTTTCCACAGAGTTAAATGGATTGTAATGTTCCAGCTCTCCCTCAAATTTAGTTGGAAGTGCCCAGAAAATTTCCAGGGCTACAGGATGGTCACAGAAGCCTGGTTTTTATGGGAAGCTGAATTAACTCTTGCAGTAAAAACTCTGCGTTTGTGCATGAAGTTCATCAGTCTAAATACACATTCTGTGTTATTTCCTGTTGGACAATTCCCTTTTCTGAGCCAGAGA
>NW_005071597.1:0-444 GCF_000277835.1 Geospiza fortis | reverse complement strand
CAGGCAGCTCCATCTCCCTTCAGATATGCACATGTTGTAATATGCACATCATGTTGAAAAAAACAACCCCCCTCCCTAGATCCTGGAAAGGCTAGACCTTGAATTTTTTTCCCTGAGGGGGTAGAAGTCACTGAACCAGAATCTGAACTTCAGTGTACATAGAATGCATTTGTAGCAGTTATGTGCTCAAAGATAAACTCAGTGCTAATGTGCAGTGAATCAATGCTGTCTGTGAGCTCTCAGGCTGCTGCAGCTCTGCTCCCGACTTCTAGTCAGTAGCACTCCCTGGAGAGAGCAAATGGTGTTTAGAAATCATCCTTGCAATCCAGCGGTTGACGGTGGAATTTGCAGGATAATTTGCCACAGTATTTGCTGCTCTTTGGAGAAGTTGTGAGCAGCAGCCAAGTCTGATATCGCAGCTGTTTGGAGAAGATGTAAAAAAAA
>NW_005071596.1:0-444 GCF_000277835.1 Geospiza fortis | reverse complement strand
CTCCAACAGGTCCACATCCTTCTTATGGTGGGAACAGAGCTGGATGCAGTGCTCCACATGGAGTCTCATGAGAGCAGAACAAAGCGGGGGAATCACCTCCCTCACTTGATGGTCGTGTTCCTTGTGATGAAGCCCAGAATATGGTTGGCTTTGTGGGCTTTGAGTATGCACTACTGACTCATATAGAGTTCCTTTTCAACCAACATTCTTGATACCTTTTGCCAGAAGCAGTTATTTGCCAGAAAGTACCTACTGGATATAGCCTCATTTTCTTGCCATCTAAATGAAGTGACACAAAGTAAAGAGAGTTTTCCAGGCAAACTATGAATAACAAATAGTCAAAATGAAAAATTACCAACTTTCAGATTGCATTTTTCGCATGAACTGTTTGTTCTGACCTATTTGAAAGCAGCTAACTGTCATTGCAGGCCCCCAGCTGGGTAA
>NW_005071595.1:0-444 GCF_000277835.1 Geospiza fortis | reverse complement strand
TCTTGCATGCAATCTTCAACACTTACCCAACAGGAGTTCAAGACTTTCAGAATTCCATAGTGATGCCCCTTCATGCTCAGCTGCTATTGACTACAAGCTCTGAACAAACTTGAGCTAGCTGTGATCACTCTGCACAGCTTAACCACAGGATGCACCTTTTGGGACTGGGCATTTATGATCACTGCAGTGAACATGGACATGGTAGATAACAGCCTTGCTTGGTCATACACCTTGGCTAAGGTACAACTTCCAATCCTGCTAACAGCAAACACACGAGAAACATATTACACCCCTCTGCTGTTTCCCCCAGAGCTGCTGTGTGCACCTACAAGCACTCAAAAGCAGACAGCAAAGGGTCTGGTACACACAGCTCCTTGCTGCCACTGATGGCTGACTTGTTCATAAGATTACAAGGTAGGATAATTCAATTTATTAACAAAGGGG
>NW_005071594.1:0-444 GCF_000277835.1 Geospiza fortis | reverse complement strand
AAAAAACCCCATAAAAAACCCCAAAAATTCATGGGGTAAAAGGTGCTGGAGAACCTTCTGGAGATGGTCACCAGAGGGACATCCAGGAGGGGACGGGGGTGAGTGGACGTTGGAATGGTGGGGAACCCCAAAAGACCCCAAAACACCTAAAAGATCCCAAAAAACCCCTCAAAAGTTGATGAGAGAAGTGGTGCTGGAGAACCTTGTGGAGATGGTCACCAAGGTGGTCACCAGAGGGACATCCAGGAGGGGACAGGGGTGAGTGAAATTGGGGAACCCATGAGGAGAAAGGGAGAACCCCAAAACACCTGAAAATCCCATAGAAAAGGGCCACGGGACAGGTGAGGTGAGCAGGTGGTGCTGGAGAACCTTCTGGAGATGGTGATCCAAGGTGGGACAGCCTGGAGGCACCTGTGGCACCTGTCCCTGTCCCCTCACCTGTCC
>NW_005071593.1:0-444 GCF_000277835.1 Geospiza fortis | reverse complement strand
AACAAAGGAGTTCCCAAAACATCAGAATGTCCACAGGAATGTTTGAATAATGTATGAAACACTTGAATAATGTATGAAATACATGAATATGCATGTACCTTAGCAATGTAACGATGATAACACTGCCTGTATACACCAGCCTGTTCTTTGGCTGCTCGCCAGGAGCACACCAGCACTGGACTTTTTGCCTCTTATTTTATCCCTTATTAAACTTTACAAAAATTCTTTATCTTCAACTCCATTTTTCACACTATATAGTTGTTGCCTTTTGCTATTATGTATTGGCTTTTGCAAATTATTATTAATGACAACGGTTTTGATATAGTACAGTTTGTAATCACTTTTACATGCTTTTGATATAGTGTGATTTGTCACATTTTTGTGGCCAATGCCCTGGTCCCTGTGCAGCTCATAATTTCAGAACATCATTTATGGATGATATTT
>NW_005071592.1:0-444 GCF_000277835.1 Geospiza fortis | reverse complement strand
TGGACTGGACACCCTCTGTCCTCCATTCAAGAGAGATAACAGTGATTTTCCCCGCACCCTCCTGCAGCAGGCTGGTCTTTTAACAACCACGGGTTGTAACCCAAGCCATGAGCTAGGGTAGAATGGCTTTCCCAGCATAGCTAAGTGTCTAGATCCCAGGATAGAGCACTGCTTCATGTGGGCTGCTGGGAAGGGTCTATTTTAACATGGGAAAATAACATTCTGGGGAGGAGAAATTAGTTCTTTCTGCATGGAAGGATGCTTTGTCACACATGGGGGTTCCTGTGTCAGATCACTCCCTGCGTGCTTTGCTTGCCTGGGCAAAGTCTCATAACTTTTCAGTAGATGTGAACATCACTTTCAGCCCAGGGACATGGCAGTTGCTAGGTGACTGTGGATGCCAGCCGGGTCATGGAAAGAGAAACGGCAATTGTTTCTCACAGT
>NW_005071591.1:0-444 GCF_000277835.1 Geospiza fortis | reverse complement strand
GACATTTCAGGTGTGGGACACTCTTAAACCACCTGGAGGAACCAGTTATTCATGGCAGAAGCTGAGACATCATTAAGAGTCAAAGAAGGAACATCAGCAATGGGGTGACTTTTAATCCTTGCTGGCGTGGACTGGAATTAAAATTAATGAGTTTGAAATGAAAGGCCACCCATCCCAACTCACACCCCAACACATCTCTGGCTGTGACATTAATGTAGGGCCAGGATCAACCCAACACCATCTTCCTCAGGCCTATCTGGACACAGAGATGAGATCCCCAAAAACACCTCACCAGATCCAGCCTGGTGGCACTGCCAGGACTGTTTTTTATCCCCACCACTGATTCTCCCCCTGCTCCTCAAAGAGGACACTTGGAGGGACAGGAGAAGCTGTAACACATCTCTGGAAGCTGCTTTAGTACCAAGGGAAAGACCTGGAGGGAAG
>NW_005071590.1:0-444 GCF_000277835.1 Geospiza fortis | reverse complement strand
CAAAAACTCCAAAATTTGACCCTAAACCCCTGCATTCAACAAAAACCCTGAAAATTTGACCCAAAACTCCAAAAATTTGACCCAAAACCCCCAAAATTTGACCCCAAAACCCTGAATTAAAAAAGAACCTTAAAATTGACCCAAAACCCAAAAATTTGAACGGAAACCCAAAAAAACTTGACCCCAAAATCCTGAATTCAATAAAAACCTTGAAAATTTCACCCAAAACCCACAAAATTTGACCCCAAAATTTGGAACAAAACCCCCCAAATTTGATGCCAAAACCCTGAATTCAACAACAAGTTCTAAAATTGGACCCAAAACTCAAAAAATTTGAACCAAAACCCCAAAAACTTGACTCTAAAACCCTGAATTAAAAAACCACCTTACAATTGACCCAAAACCCAAAAATCTGAACCAAAACCCACAAAATTGGACCCCAAA
>NW_005071589.1:0-444 GCF_000277835.1 Geospiza fortis | reverse complement strand
GTCCCTGCCCATGGCATGAGATTTGAACTGGATGATCTTTAGGATTCCAACCCAAGCCATTCTGTGACCCTGGATTTGCCCCTCCCTGCCCTCATTCAGCAGCAGCAGGTTGCCATGTTCCTTTTGCAGCTATTTACTGCAGACATAGTGACTGAATTAACTTTGCTCTGGATGTTGCCTACAGCCTCCATCAGCTCCAGCTGAGCTCTGGCTTTCATAAACACATGAACACACGCTCAGTCAGATTTCTGAATTCCTCTAGGAGATGCCCAGGACAGGCTGCCTCTGCCCATTCAGTGCCTGCCCCTCTGCCCAGGCCAGCACAGCAGCCCTGGGCAGGGGACAGAGGGGCCTGGCCAGAGCTGGTGCCTACAGCAGCAGCTTCCACTGGATTTCTCCCTGCAATCCCAGAAAGGCTCCCTTGCTCTTCTCCCTGGACATCCC
>NW_005071588.1:0-444 GCF_000277835.1 Geospiza fortis | reverse complement strand
TTTAAATAAGAGATAATAAAGAAGGAGGTCTGTAGTTCCTTTAGTCTTGGTTTACAACTAGGTTGGTTACGTATGTGTAAAAAACTAAAACACGTATAAAATAAAAGAATGGTTTTGAAACATAAAAATAGTGAAATAATCAATTTTTTAAATGTCTAAATAGGGATTTGCGATGTTTATCGAGACATTGAAACACCTATAATAGACTTATGTATATCTCTGTTGGATCAGCTATAGAAATTACTTTCATATAGTAATAGCTGATGTGCTATTAGATGTTCAAGTTTTCAGGTTGAAAATCTAGTTCTCAGCAACCCTGTATCTTCCAGCTGTCTTTATGGAATGGTATGTATATTTGAACATGTTGTCTTTTTATTATGTTCCAAAATAATTTTGTCTTAATAATCAGTTTCAAACATTATTTTCTTTAACTCTGTCTGAATC
>NW_005071587.1:0-444 GCF_000277835.1 Geospiza fortis | reverse complement strand
TAAAACATTAGTATTTTCTCCTGTTGTTGGCCTTATCTCTTGAAATATCAGAAACCACACTTTCTTAGCTTTATCTGCTAGCAAAAGCATCATGCTCTGTGTTATCCTGGAAATCCGGGGCAGTAAAATCCTGTGTCAGACAGCTTCCTAGAGAAAAGGCCTTTGTTTGTAACAAAATGCCAGCAAGTGTTTGTGTTCATTTGCAGTCAGCTCAGGTGCTTGTGGAATTTTGATGAAGTCCATTTATTCCAAAAGCAAGGGCTTTTCTCAGTTGATGCCAAGGACTTCTGGATAATTAATTGTAATGGATACTGTAAAGCTGAAAGCACTTAATTTGTGCTGTCATGTGCAGTTTGGGATAGGATGAAAATAGTTTTTCTTTTCATGCATGATGTAGGGAATGAGAGGATGGCTGGCTAGCATGTCAATGAGATGGGCTTCTGC
>NW_005071586.1:0-444 GCF_000277835.1 Geospiza fortis | reverse complement strand
GAGGTACACAGAGAACCTTAAGAGGTGTTGGGGTAGTTTGCTTAAGAAGACAAGAAATAGAGGGCAAGACCAGGTTGGCCGCTGTGTTCGCCAACGAGAAGATTCCATATCTCTGCTGCAGGCAGCAATCCCCTAGGCATGGTAAGGTGGGGGCAAGAAGGCCATACCGGACCTCTGTCATTCCTCGGGTGTCTTTTCCCTTCAACGCCCCATACAGGTGCAATTAACAACAGTGACTGGAGGTCAATACCGAGTTGGCCTCTCTACTCGCCACTAAGATACACCTGCTATGGGTAGCAACCCCGTAGGCATGGTAGATGAGGGTAAAAAGCCATACCAGACCTCTATGATTCCTTTTTGTCTGTCCAACAAATTCATCAATAAGTGGGCCTAAGGAAAACCTGAGATTTTTTCTGCTCCCTCTGTCCTCACCCACATCAACAG
>NW_005071585.1:0-444 GCF_000277835.1 Geospiza fortis | reverse complement strand
TTTTTTTACCTTTCTTCCAAAAGCTGTTTGGAAAAGCAGAGGTAATTGATTGATATTTCAGCCTTACGTTGTTGGGTTTACTGGGGAACGTGCTCCTGCACCACAGAGCTGTGGAATTGGAGTGTGCTTAACTTGGTGGTGGTTTCTTGAAGTTGCAGATGTGCCTGAATTGTTCAATGCTGACATAGTTGTTGGGATTTTTTTTCCCCTTTCTCTTCTCCACTGCCTACCTCTTTGTGTAAGGAAAAGGAAAATCAGTGCACTGTAGATAAGCACTTTGCAGTGCCCAGTGAGGAAAAAGCAAGCCATTGCCAACAGTGAACCCGTGAGCAAACGGAGATGAGCAAGTTCAGTGAAAATGGTCACTGCTTTTTCCAAACTATAATTGAAATCACTCATTGGTTTGTATTGTTACAAGTCTCATTTCTTTATTTCCTTTTTTTT
>NW_005071584.1:0-445 GCF_000277835.1 Geospiza fortis | reverse complement strand
ATGATGGTAAAGTATTTAGGCAATTGGGGATGTGTCTTTCTCAATCCCTATCCTTTCTCTCCTGTAATTATAATGATTAGGTGCATTATCTTGGTTCTTTTTGCTTGTTGCTAAAGCCAAGCACGTAGTTTTATTGAATGTATAATTTTACTTTTGTGTTGCCTTAACACTCACAGTAAAATAAGACCATTCTTCCCATTGGTTTCTGTGCTCTTTAAATCGCCCCTGCCAGCTGGCAGAACAGGTATCAGAACCTGATGAAAGCCAGGCTCTGCTGTGATCTAGCTGGGCCCATGGAATGCAGAGGGCCACTGCCAGCCCATGGAACCCATGGCAGCAAGGCTCAGATGTGGAAAAGGCGTGCACCATGGGACCCCAGAGACCTGCATGGAGCCAGGGCTGCAGTGTGTCACACAGGGAGGGACCTCATGGCAGCAGGAGAGCA
>NW_005071583.1:0-445 GCF_000277835.1 Geospiza fortis | reverse complement strand
AAGAAGAGCCTGGATCCATCCTCTGGCATCTCCAAGGCACTAACATAATTCAACAGCAATCCCAAATTTTTGCTGCTCTTCCCTTTGTTACTTGACTACTAGAAGAAATAAGAAATCAGGACGGCACTCAGAAGGCAGGTATATTACAGTACTGTGTGATGGCGATGACAATGTCTGTTATAAGCCAGAAATTAAATATCTTGAAATGTGCTGTGTGTGAAACACAAAGAAAGTTCTTGGCTGGGAGACCCAGTCTAAGCAAGAGAGGCGCAGTTCTTTGTGACTTCTGAGGCTCCTTCCTGGTACAGCCTTTCAAAATAGATGAATTTCTGAAGTGGAGATTTGGCCATGACTTTCTATTCACAGAACACAGAGCCACAGATTACCTTGAGTGGAAAGGGACCCATGAGGATCATAAAAGCTCAACTCCTGGCCCTGCACAGGA
>NW_005071582.1:0-445 GCF_000277835.1 Geospiza fortis | reverse complement strand
ACAGATGAAAGTTTCTCATTGCATGTAACACCTTAGAATCATAGAAAAGCTGAGGAAGAAGGTACTTTTAAAGATTTTGGTGAGGATGCTTCCTGATGTGTCATGAAGGCATGGTATGCATTTCTAGACTCTATTGAGGCTCCTGAGGGTAACACATGCTAACTTGCTAGGCATAACTGTTCCTTTTGAGAAATGTCACAATTTCTCTTCAATCCAGGAGAGCTCCATAGCAAAATTTTAACTTTCCTTTACATATACAGGTATGCGTGCATATGCCCAATCATTTTGGTGGGATTATTTTCGTTCTTTTGAGGCTTTTTGAACACATGTTCCTTATACATCAGAACCTGGTGAACTGTTTTTTTGTTGTCTATGTGCTTTTATGTGGAAATATTATTAAACAGTTAGACTCATATCTGCAGGTATTTTGACTGTATTTTTTTTT
>NW_005071581.1:0-445 GCF_000277835.1 Geospiza fortis | reverse complement strand
ACAGCCCCAGCATTCCCAGCGCTGGGTTCCTGAGCCCAGTGGCGTGTTGCAGGACCAGTTAGTTGATCACCGAAGGTCGATCCCACGCAGGATGGGATCCAGGGAAGTTGCTGTGCCCAGGGCCTGGAGGACAGGGATGGTTTCTGTCCTCCAGCAGCTGCCCCTGCCTGGAGCTGCCCCTCCTGGGGCTGGAAGGGATTGGAAGCCAGTCCTGGGCTCTGGGACAGCATCAGGAGCAAGGCCGGGAGCTTGCGATGAATTCCCAGAGCTCCATCCCTCCAAGCTGCCTCTGGGAGCTGCTCTGGCAACCTCCAGACACAGCAAACAAAACCCTCACACGTCTCATGATCCCTACATTGCTTCAGGAAGTTTTTCCCATGGGGATTGAGTCTGGGATGCTGGGAGAAGCAGGAAAAAGGGCAGAACAGCTCCACAAGCTGGACAC
>NW_005071580.1:0-445 GCF_000277835.1 Geospiza fortis | reverse complement strand
TTTTCCAGAGAATGTGAATGTGACACAGGCAGCAAACACTGAACAGACTTAAGTAAAAACACTTCAATTTTAAGCAAATCTGCATGGCACTGCAAAATCTGTGTGAAACTTCGTCCTCAAAGCTTGGGCATATAGCTGAGACAAACCCTTCATAAAACTGGCGTCCTGTTTACACACTAAGAACCTTTCTCTTAGATTATTTACAAGCAGAAAATAATGAGAAAAATGCCCACAAAACAAACAACGACCGAGGCTGTGATATCTCTCCCAGAAATCTGTGACAGAGAGGTCCCAGGAAGGTGCCAACCCCAGGCTCACCTGACAGGAATGGAGGTGAAGGGGCGCCTGTAGATGTCAGAGAGCTTCTCCAGGACCACGGCGGCGGTGGTGAAGACGCGGTAGGAGTGCAGGAAGGTGTTGAGGAAGTCGATGCTCAGGAAGCGCA
>NW_005071579.1:0-445 GCF_000277835.1 Geospiza fortis | reverse complement strand
CTGGGGCAGTTGGTTCCAGGTGTACTGTATACCCTTCCAGGTGAAAGCAAACTGGGGCCTGCATTCTGCTGCCAGAGGAATGGAGAAAAATGCATTGGCAATGTCAGTGGTGGCATACCACTTTGCTGCTTTGGTCTCCAGCTCGTACTGGAGTTCCAGCATGTCCGGTATGTCCGGCACAGCAGTGTTCAGTGATGGAGTCACTTCATTCAAGCTACGATAGTCCACCGTCAGTCTCCATTTTCTGTCAGACTTGTGCACAGGCCAAATGGGGCTGTTGAAAGGGTGAATGGGTTTTGCTGAGCACCCCTTGGCTCTCCAGCTCACAGATCATCTTATGGATGGGGATCACAGCATCTTGATTCATCTGATACTGTCCATGGTGCATCATCGAGGTGGCAATCGGTACTCATTGCTTTTCCACCCTCAGGAGTCCTACTGCAGA
>NW_005071578.1:0-445 GCF_000277835.1 Geospiza fortis | reverse complement strand
AAAAAAACCCAGGTATTTTCCCTAGAAAACGCTTTCTTCTTTGAGGGAATCTGCATTAAACTTCCCAAGAACTGCAAGGCTGCCCAAGCCACTAAACAAGGAAGAGTTCTGCATTTAACTTCAAAGTCACAGTCCTTGAATATCATCTGAACAGAGGGGACACTTTTTTAGTGCGGGCAAAAATCCATCAGCTTCTTGAGGAGCTTTAGGCAACTCCCAACCTTGATTCTGCAGCACTGAGCACAGCCAACTAGACCTGGCAGATAAAGGGCAGATCTGTCTTTGTACCTGTGCTCCCTGACTGGTATTCTCATGTGTGCTAGCATGACTGGAGGATCCTGGCAACAGTTTCACCTCCAGCAGGGCCATAAGGATGTGCTGAGGCTCGAGCTTTTAAAACCACACATCAGGTCCTGTGCTTGGGGGTACTTGCCCTGCGTGTAGG
>NW_005071577.1:0-445 GCF_000277835.1 Geospiza fortis | reverse complement strand
CTACATCTACCCTCCACCTCCAAGGATATTCTACAAAGAGAGAAGGCTCTAGTTAAATTTTCTGCACGCCCATCTCTCCTTGCGGAATTCCTTGATAACCATGATAACTATTCTTGTTAATTTTGATTTATTTTTTTTTTTTAAATTTTGCAAGGACTTCTACCGCCTTGCTCGCGTGTCCACCTTCCCCCAAGCTCCTTTCCCTTTTGGGGTAACTCTCTGTATGCTTTCTTCCCACAAATCCAATAAATTCCATCTGGGGCTCTCGATCTCACATTCGTCTTTTCTGGCTCCTTCCAGTATTCTCTCAGCTCCCCCAAGGATTGGTAAGGGTTAGCTACGGTGCTTTTTACCCAACAAAGCCCGATCTGACCATTCCATTCGCAATTTGATTCATTTTTCTGACTCCAGTATCCTCTAGGAGGCTCTGGTTGCCAGACTTTGC
>NW_005071576.1:0-445 GCF_000277835.1 Geospiza fortis | reverse complement strand
GAAAATGATGTCCAGGTGTGAATTGGCAAGGGCAAAGTAAATGCTGGGAAATCCTTATGAGAGAAATCCACGTGTAACTGAGAGTCTTTCCCAAACTATCTTCAGTTGAAGACCTGGACAGGAGACAGAAGGGACTGCATATACCTGTGATTTCCAAGGGGCCATTCTAAGAGCCACATAGCAGTGTTTGCTGCAGCCCCCTCTTGCTACTCCAGAGCAATTCAATACAAGTGCAGTCTTTCCAAGAGTTAATGAGAGGTATCATTAACTAGTATAGTACAAAGTATCCTACTTTGTACTATGCTGTCTGTCCCTCCCCAGGTTGTTGCCTCCTCCCTCTAAGGCTGTTAAATGATGTGAGGTAAGCCACACAATTAATAAGCAGCTGGGAGAAGATGCTAAGCTGTGGTATATTTATCAAATAAAAGTCAAGTATAAGCAAGAC
>NW_005071575.1:0-445 GCF_000277835.1 Geospiza fortis | reverse complement strand
GTTCCACCAGGATTGGAATTCTCTTTCAAAATCAGTGGCACTGTCCCAGACTATTTTCCGAATTTCTGTGGGGAAAGTGCCTTCTTCACCTTCTCTTATAATTGAGGCAGAGACTGACTGCATCCATAATTGGGCCTGGATACAGCTGAGGGCCAAGGAAACATTGTTTTCAGTAGCACTAAGTGCATCAATTATCAATTTGTGATCATCCACATTCACGTTTTCCCAATTTGGCAAAATGTTTGACAGCAGCCACTGGTGTGTCCCCAAAGCTAACAGAGATGACCTTAGTGGTTGCTGTAATTTGGTCAGATCTCTAGTTGTAGCAGCCAATTTGTTCATTAGTACCTCAGAATCTATGCTATTCAGAATTCCCAATCCTGTGCCCACAACACCGGTCACGTCTCTTGGTGTTCTTCTGTGACGGTTGTCACAAGGGTTTTCA
>NW_005071574.1:0-445 GCF_000277835.1 Geospiza fortis | reverse complement strand
GGGATGGGACACCCCAATGTCCCCACACGGATGGGAGATCCCAAATGGCCCCACACAGGGATGGGACATCCCCAATGGCCCCACAGGGATGGGACATCCCCAATGGCCCCACAGGGATGGGACATTCCCAGTGTCCCCAAAGCCACAGGGATGGGAGATCTCAAATCTCCTCACAGCCACAGGGATGGGACACCCCATGAGGAGCACCCCATCTATGCCAAGGCCTTTTGCTGCTCTTTGGCTGCTCCCAACCCCTGGGATCCATCATTAACACACCCCCAGACCACGGCAGACCCCTCCCCTGCCCCAGAGGTTCCCAGTGCAGGCTGGAAGGGGAACTGGAGCCCTGGGAGTGACTCAGGGGGGCTGAAATCGGGGTCTCCTCCAGCCAGGTCTCACGAGCTCTTGGGGATTTATTTCACACCCGAGATAGCTCAGCCACCTC
>NW_005071573.1:0-445 GCF_000277835.1 Geospiza fortis | reverse complement strand
CATCCACAGGAACATCTTCTCAAACACTGCCTTGGCCAGGGCACCCACTGAATTGTTCACCTAGAGCAGAGGAGACACGATTGGAACTACCTCTGAGGGGCAAAGAAAAATGTGCACATAGTCCTTCAAGCTGTGCATTTTCAGCTGTCAGATGTTACCTGTGTCACGTTTTGACCTTTGGTCACGTATTCATTCCCAACCTTGACTCGGGGGTAACACAAGGCCTTGAGAAATTCAGCTGAGTTGAGGCCCGTTAGGTAGGCAGCCTTGTCAGCCACTAGAGGTGGGGGGAGAGAGAAAAGCATTTGTTCATGGACAATCTCTATACTTCAGGTGTTTTGAACAACTTTGCTGTTCATGTTCTAGGAATGGAAGAACATTTATCTCATTCCATATTGAAGGCCTGTGAAGCAATGCAAATTCTGGACACGACTGATGGTGGTCT
>NW_005071572.1:0-445 GCF_000277835.1 Geospiza fortis | reverse complement strand
AAAAAAAACCAAACCAATACAGTAAGTCTGGGCATAGGGCACAGAAAATTTAGCTCTTTTGCATAAAGAGATCTTCTCAACTCAAGCAGGCAAGTGGCCTGAGAAGGCTGAACAGACCAACACCAAGTTGCATTCTCTTTCCTCCTACTCCCACAGCACTTTCCCAGCAGCCCAGTTCAGGTATTCCCCACCAGTCCTTCTCCTGAGCATCTCACAGCACACACCTCAATACACCTGCCCAAGGGACAGAGTAAGGACCAGAATCTGGGCACAGCACACCAGTTTTCCCAGCAGAAGCTCCCAGTAAAATTTACAAGCTCCCCAGCAGAGCCACAGAGCTTGGGGCACTGGAAGGCAGAGTCTCCCAGAATCAAGGCTGTAGGAACACAGCACACAGCCAGTCACCCCCTCAGCAGGTGTGCTCAGTGCTTCACATCAAACTGTC
>NW_005071571.1:0-445 GCF_000277835.1 Geospiza fortis | reverse complement strand
GCTTTGGGTTATTGGTGGGTGATAAAGTGGGACATGAAGCAGTTTCTGTCTTCAAACAGAGAGAAATGATACCTCTGTGTAGGGTTTTCTAAGTTTGTTTTTCTTGTTTTCGTTTATGAATAAGTTTAGAGGATGTATGGACAGAGCTCTCTTTACCTGGGCCAGCTGCTTTAGATCTACTGACAAGTATTTTTAACTAAGAGAAGGGAGGTTTTGATTAGGAGAAAGCTTTTCTGTGTGGGTTGTGATAAAAGAGAATATATTGCCAAGAGAAGTTTTGGACACTTTTCCAACGTTCTAGTCTAGCCAAAAGTGTTCCTGCTCATGTCAGAGGTGTGGATTAAATCGCCTTTAGAGAAAGCTTAACTTGGAAACTGAAAATATTGTTTGACTCTATGAAGGACTCAGCATTGCTTTTCACTTTCCATTGTCAGGCGCTCAGATA
>NW_005071570.1:0-445 GCF_000277835.1 Geospiza fortis | reverse complement strand
CCAGCCTAAATGGTTCTGTGATTCTGTAATAAGTCCATGGGTGCTGGCTCAGCACTTGCCAGGCACGAGAGTGCTTACTACAGGCTGTGTATTCTCCTGTGCTCAGATACTCTGGCAGTCAGCAGTGAGAAATCTGTGATTTGAGAAGTCAATGCTGAGTGCAGTGCTAGGATCAAATGATAGAGGCACAGGATGGAATTATATCATTGGAGCAGACTGTCTTCAGGGGCACATACTCTCCTCAGTAAGGACTGATCTGAAACTCACAGAAAGCATACACTTTACACTTATGTGTAAATCCCCAAATATCTAGTGTGAATGGTAAAATACATCAGTCTCTAGGCAACCATGCTGAGCTGTTCCTAGGAAGGATCTCTCTCACTCCATGGCTTATCCCTTGCACTAACTTGGTTGACAAAAATAGTGCTTGCAGACCCATAAGACA
>NW_005071569.1:0-445 GCF_000277835.1 Geospiza fortis | reverse complement strand
GGGATGAACCAGTCCTGCTCCTCCTCCTCCAGCATCTCCTGGAAGCAGCGATCCAGGAATTCCTGCTCCTGCAGCTCCTCCTCCACCTGCCCGCCGAGACATCCCGTGGGAAGCAGATCCCGGGATTCCCCCCACCCGCGGGAAGAGCTCCAAGGAGCTCCCCATGGGATTCCTGAGGTGGGAAAAGTCCTGGGAGATCCTGTCTGCCCCCAAATCCCGCCGGGAACGGGGATTCCAGCTCTTCTTATTATGAATTATTATTATTATTATTAATTATTCCAGGAATAATTCCAGGAATATTCCCAATTTTTCCCAGCCTGAGGCCGTTCCCTCTCATCCCATCACCATTCCCAAATCCCAATTCCCACCCAGCTCCTCAATCAGCGAATTGTGGAACTCCAGAAGGTCCCTGAGCCTCCTTTTTTTCCAGGAATTCTTTTTTTTT
>NW_005071568.1:0-445 GCF_000277835.1 Geospiza fortis | reverse complement strand
CTCTCTAACAGCTTCCTGAGGAGGGGAGAGGGAGAGAGAGGTGCTGAGCTCTTCTTCCTGGGATTTATTGGTAGGACATGGAATGGTTTAAAGCTGTACTAGAGGAGGTTTAGACTTGATATCAGGAAGCATTTAATTGAATCACAGAGTCATTTTAGGTTGGAAAATACTTTAAGATCTTTAAGCCCAACCATTAACCCAACACTTCCAAGTTACCATTAAACTATGGTAAACTACTACTAACCCTAAGTGCCACATTTACATGTTTTTTTGAATACCTCTATGAATGGTGACTCAATCACTTCCCTTGGAAACCTGTTCCAATGCTTAACCACCTTTTTTCTGTGGATATTTTTTTCCAGTGTCCAATCTAAACCTCAGCTGGTGCAAGTTGCGGCCATTTCCCCAGCTCCTGTCACCTGTTACCTGGGAGGAGAGACTGACC
>NW_005071567.1:0-445 GCF_000277835.1 Geospiza fortis | reverse complement strand
TCCTGCTGAGGATGCTGTGACAGCTCCCTGTCCTGCTCTGCATGTTAATTAAACAGGAATGTATTTTCCCTGGGTCCCTCAGCAGCCACCATGTGATTGTGCGTGGCAGAGCTGCAAATGAAGATGGTCTCCAAGCTATTAACACCTCAAATTGCTCATCAAGAGCCCAGCAGAAGGGCAGCATGTCAGATATTATTTCTGGTCCACATTAAGCACTGTTGGTATTCTAAGTGATCAGAATTAACTAATTCAGTCTGACACCAAGGGAATCAAGTATCAAGAGTGAGGAAGGTGAGATCAGTAGAACTGAAGCATCCATACACCCAACCTTGCTGCAGCCCATCAGCAGAGCCTTCCAGCATCCATCAGACACACACAGTAATTTTGGCCAGGGGAGAAAAATGGGGTTTTTCCTACCTGGATTAGACTCTTGTGTGCTTAGATT
>NW_005071566.1:0-445 GCF_000277835.1 Geospiza fortis | reverse complement strand
AGAAGTCAATGCTTCAATTAGCATAAACTCAAATTGTCTGCCTTGCCTCTTTACCCATGCAAAGCTTCTAGGCTGCCCACTACACACTCCCTCCTCTTTACAGCCTGGAGACTGAATTGATGGAGTCTTCACTGAAAAACAGAACCAAGAAGATGAGCTGAAGAACTTCCAGTCCCTCCTTCTTAATAGTAATTTTGTGTTTAGTTTTTAAATATTTGAAATGGCGCCCTTCTAATTCATCTGGAAAGCCTCTCCTACTGACACAAAGAACCACTGATAATTCCTGCTTGGAAGAGGCGTGGATTTGTTGAGTTGATCTACATTAGTCATCTAGATTACAAATATTACATAGAAAGAAGGCAAAAAACCTTACTGAGATGAAGAAAAGGAATTCAAACATCCTGAGTTATCTTTAGGCTGTCTACATAGGGAAGAGGAACACAGA
>NW_005071565.1:0-445 GCF_000277835.1 Geospiza fortis | reverse complement strand
AGGGCTTTTGAGGGCATGAGGTCTCTTTGCAAGAGTTAACTTTTGTATTCAAACAGAGATAAATAATCTATTGTGTTGTGTTAGGTCAGTTTCATAATCTCTAACAGGCCACCTGTAAAAACTAGTTTTATTAAGATTAGCAACTTCAATTTAGAAAGAAGTCTAATATCCCACTGAAATCCGTATTGAGGCCAAGAAGCATTTCTAAAAAACTGCTACATAGCATGGGAATTTTAACACAAGCCATGATGCTGGAGAGAATAATGAAATATGAGGGTTCCAAAATATTTTGTCACAAACCCAATACTAAATAACAGAATAAATTATTAGGACAATAACCTGCAAATACTGGGATACAGTAATAAGCAGTATCATCTCATAAAAATAAATTTTAATATTAACAACTCAATGTCATATGTGACTGCATATTAATCTTTTTTTTTTT
>NW_005071564.1:0-445 GCF_000277835.1 Geospiza fortis | reverse complement strand
CTGGAAAATGCAGAGCAGGTAGGCATAAATGATGCTGATGTGTCCAACAGAAAATAAACCAGTTCATATTGTTCTCTCTTTTTTCGGGAAAGGAGGAAATCACCACAAAAAATAAGATCCTGAGGAACAGAGTTTGCAACAATCCTCATGCAAATTGCCTTTGTAGTGTGAGTACAGAGGGGACTTGAGGACTCCTGCCAAGATTAAGAGTCTCCTGCATTCAGATCTCGTGTCCTGTTGAGATTTACAGCTTGTCTGTAACATAAGGACAGAGTCTTCCATCATGTCCTTGTAGACCCAAGAATGCACAATATTCAAGACTCATTGGGACCAGCTCACACAGATACAAGTGGTGGATCCACACTGCAAAATTCAGCTCTGGATATGGGTTTAAATGCCCTGAAGAATGACGAGTTTGGATTTACTAGAAAGCACTACATTAAAC
>NW_005071563.1:0-445 GCF_000277835.1 Geospiza fortis | reverse complement strand
AAAATAAAGGCTCTCAGAGAATGTAGTGAAGGCTATAGAAGAAACACATATTCTTTCTCCATACTGAAAATTAAAAATAGCACAGTTTTGACTTTCTAGTAACTTCCAGTGTACGTGGATGAGGAAGAGGCAAGAACATGAATTCTCCAGAGCATAGTATGACAATGATAGAGCAAGGCAAAGGATAAAGCAGAGATACTTAATGGAATGTAAATAAAATGCAGTCAGTCTATGAAATGTTGTAAACAGGAGAAAACAAACTTCAATTTATTTATTTAAAACTGCATCTCAGTGACTATATGAATGGGCACTGACATGTGTTTGACAGAGTATTGAGGGACTTTACTCAGCAGACACAGTACTCCTTGTATTCCCAGATCCCAAGTCCTTTACACCTAAGGAACACAAGTTAAAAACCCCAACTAAATGTTGAAAAGTACATCTT
>NW_005071562.1:0-446 GCF_000277835.1 Geospiza fortis | reverse complement strand
AAAAAATAGGAAAAAACGGGTCAGAAATGGGGAAACTGGGGTCAGAAATGGGGGTGATGGCCCCGAAGTGCATGTGGGACTTGTCGCTGCATTTTGGGTTAAATTCCTGTGATTTCAGTGGCTTTTCCGTACCCGACGACGCCGAACTTGAGATTGCAGCTGCCCCTGCTCTGGATGATTTGTAGGGAATTTTTGGTGATTTTTTTGTGAATTTTAGGTGCAATTTAAAGCAGATTTTTGCAGTATTTTATATTTTTACAATTTGGGTTAAATTCTGGGGATTTCGGCTGTTTTTCCGTACCTGACAACACTGAACTTGAGGCTGCAGCTGCCCCTGCTCTTGATGATTTATCAGTGAATTTTTGGGGATTTTTTTGTGAACTTTAGATAGATTTTTTTGCCGATTTTTGCAATTTTGTGAATTTGTTGGTTTTGGGGTGAATTCC
>NW_005071561.1:0-446 GCF_000277835.1 Geospiza fortis | reverse complement strand
CAAAATTGGGATTTTTGTCACCCTGAGAGGCTCCAAAATTGCCGAAAATCACCGAAATTTACCCCAAAAACCAAAATTCACAAAAAAAGTCACAAAAAAAGTCACAAAATTCACCAAACATTCATCCCAAAAAAGCCCCAAATTCGCCCCAAATTTGGATTTTTTTTTGCACCCTGGGATCCCCAAATTCACCCGGAATTCCCCCAAAATTGGCATTTTTCCGAACTTTAGGAAAATATTTGGATTTTTAGAGGAACTGTCAAGAATGTTGGGGAAAATTCGTGATTTTGAGGAATATTTTTTGGCAATTTCGGGAGCAATTTGGGAGAATTTTGGGGATTTTTCGAGGAATTTTGGGGGAATTTTGGTGGAATATTTTTGGGTTTCCAGGAAATTTTGTGAATTTGGGGCTTTTTAGAGGAATTTTGGGGATTTTTGAAGGGATT
>NW_005071560.1:0-446 GCF_000277835.1 Geospiza fortis | reverse complement strand
AAAAATCCCTAAAATTGCCCCCAAATCACTTCCAAATCCCTAAAATTTGCCCCAAATCCCGTCAAAAATCCCTAAAGTTGCCCCCAAATCCGCTCAAAAATCCCTCAAATTCACCCCAAATCACCTCAACAATTCCTAAAATTCCACCCAAATCACCTCCAAATCCCTCAAATTTCCCCCAAATCCCCTCAAAAATCCCTAAAATTCCCCCCAAATCCTCAAAAAAACCCCTCACTCCTCTCAATTTCCCCAAATTCCCCAATTTTCTCTTCAATTCTCCCTCAATTTTCCCAATATTTCTCCCAATTTTCCCCCCAAATTTCCCAATTCTCCCCTTAATTTTCCTCCCAAATTTCCCCAATATTTTCTCCAATTTCCCAATATTTCCTCCTGATTTTCACCCCAATTTCCCCCCCCCGAATTTTCTCCCCAATTTTCCCATTTTC
>NW_005071559.1:0-446 GCF_000277835.1 Geospiza fortis | reverse complement strand
AAAATGAAGAGTCTGAGCTACATCATCCGTGGCTGGGCAGGACATGAAAGTTACATAAGTTGAAATCTAAGTCATCTTAGATTAGACTTTAAAAGGAATGAATGATGCAATTATTAGAGGATTTCTGTCATCAAGATGCAGGAAATGTAAGGTTCTTTTGCTAAAACTTTCTTTATATTGTGAATAGTATTAAAATAAAAGCAATGTCTGAAAATGCTTTGTTGTACCTTTTATACAGAAACTGTCATCTGAGGTACAGTCACTGGAATTTTGTGAGTGAAGACACAAAGGAAAACATTACCAACATCTGACAAAAAAGAAAATACAAAATAGACAGTGAAGACTTAATGCTTGCTATGGAACCTGTCTTGCATGACTTCTTTCCAGTCTTCTACCTTTATTATTTCAAGAGAGAAGTTAAGTAGAGCAGGAGAGATCAAACCAAC
>NW_005071558.1:0-446 GCF_000277835.1 Geospiza fortis | reverse complement strand
ATCATAACGTCACCCTAGGACACACCCTAGGAAAGCTAAAGACACCCTATCTTGAACTGTACTAAGTGCTTCTACTATGAGCTTGTGGTCTTGGTCCCCAGCCCTTTCCCACTTTGGCAGTACTCTCGAAATATGCCAGTGGCTAGTTTCTAATGCCAATAGAGATGACTGTAAAGGCTGTTTCAATTTTGCTAGGCCACCTGCTGCAGTGGCCAGCGTATTCATCAGTATTTCTGAATCAATTCCATTTAACACTCCCAATCCTGTCCCTAATATCCCAGTTAGATCCTTTCTTATTCTGCTCCTGAGGTATACCGGTCTTTGTAACCACGTTATCCAGCCCTCAAAGGATGTTCTTAGGAAAGAGGAGCAGGCTGGTTGGATTTCTGAGATGTCAATTTGCATTAGCAATTCAACGTCTTTGAGAGACCATTCTGGATTGAACA
>NW_005071557.1:0-446 GCF_000277835.1 Geospiza fortis | reverse complement strand
CCGGAGGTGTGGGTGACGTCGCTGTCGGTGCCGGTGCCGGAGGACGCGTCGTTGGGGACGGTGGTGGCCCTGCTGAGCGTGTCGGACCGGGACTCGGGGGAGAACGGGCGCGTGCGGTGCTGGGTGTGGCCGGCGTCGCCGTTCGGTCTGGAGGCGACGTTCTTGGGCTCGTACTCGCTGGTGCTGCGCGAGGCGCTGGACCGGGAGCGGGTGTCGGAGTACGAGGTGGAGGTGCGTGCGGAGGACGGCGGGGCGCCGGCGCTGCGCGCCAGCCGCGGGCTGCGGGTGCCGGTGTCGGACGTGAACGACAACGCGCCCTTGTTCGCGCAGGCCGTGTACACGGTGCTGGCGCGGGAGAACAACGCGGCGGGCGCGGAGCTGGCGCGGCTGTGGGCGCGGGACCCGGACGAGGCGGCCAACGGGCGCGTCAGCTACTCCGTCTGGGA
>NW_005071556.1:0-446 GCF_000277835.1 Geospiza fortis | reverse complement strand
AGTAGTCAGGAGTCAGTAATTTCGCCAAGCCACATTAGCCCCAGACACCAGGACAAAATTACAACTTAATTTTGCCAGACCTTTGGGATCAGAGGAGCTGTTACTCACTGCACAACAGGCCCAAAGTCTCACTGAAAGTAAGCAATATAAAGAAATGTTTTATGTAGAAGAGTCTGCATACACAGCAGCAAGATTTGGGGAACTTCTTGGACTTTATATTTGAAGCAGTCTCAGTAGTTAACTACCCTTTCCTGTCACTGGATCTCCTTAGAGAGCAGCAGAATGCAAAATAGCTCTCCCTGTTGGTCTCATATGCATCTCCAAGGTCCAAGGGAGCATGTAAATGAGCAGGATGTTTTCTGTGCACTCTTCATTCAAGGGCAGAGTAGACAAAGCAGGGGCTGTTATTAATGGGCTGCCACTCCCAGAGAAGAGAGAGAGAGAGA
>NW_005071555.1:0-446 GCF_000277835.1 Geospiza fortis | reverse complement strand
GGTTTATACTGGTTTATACTGGTTTATGGGCGTTTATATGGGTTTATAGCAGTATATACTGGTCTATACCGGTTCATATTGGTCTGTACTGGTTCATACTGGTCCGTACTGGTTCATACTGGTCTGTGCTGGTTTCAGTGCCAGCGGAGCAGCGCGGGGGCGAGTACGACCTGGGGGTGTCACTGGTTTATACTGGGTTATACTGGTTTATAACGGTTTATAGTGGTTTATAGTGATTTATACTGGTCCGTACTGGTTCATACTGGTCTGTGCTGGTTTCAGTGCCAGCGGAGCAGCGCGGGGGCGAGTACGACCTGGCCGCTGTCCGGCTCTGCTTCCAGGTGTGGGTGAGGGGCCCGGGGGGGCTGCGGCCCCTCCCCCCCGTCCTGTCCCAGCCCATCTACGACAACCGTGAGTGACCGGGGGGGACACCTGGGGACACCTGG
>NW_005071554.1:0-446 GCF_000277835.1 Geospiza fortis | reverse complement strand
CTTCTCTCCCAGATTTCTTGAGTCCCACCCACTCACACACCTGTTTAGGATCAAAGCAGCTGCTTCAAGAAATTCTGCAGAGTGGGGAGGCAACAGCTCACAAACCCCCTCTCAGGGACACCTCTGGCCCCTTCACCCACAGGCCGCAAGTGCCATGGGTGATTTAGGAGTAATGGAACCTACCAGTGTTCCCCATATAGAGCCATTTCCCACTCCTGGGCACAGCCTCTGCTCCACAGAAAGGCTCCAACTCCCTTCCAGAAAACAGTTTAAATAAACTGTCTCTGGACTTGGAAGCAGAAGAATGATGCAGGGTTTTCCTCTCCCCCCTCATACCTGCAAAGGGGTAAGAGGGAGCAGAGCCGGGGAGGGCAGAAGTGGTGCTGGGGCCGGGGGTCTCTCCCCTGCAGCAGTGCAGGGGCAACACATCTGTGTCTGCTCAGGGC
>NW_005071553.1:0-446 GCF_000277835.1 Geospiza fortis | reverse complement strand
TTTTATTTAATTCTGCTCTTTCTGCATTTTCTCAGCTCATCACTTATTTTTAATTTCTTTAGTTATAGCATGACAACTATGAGAAATTAGAGACTGTTCATCTGGGAGGTATTTTCCCAGGTTCAACATCTGTGCTGCAAATTACACCAATGCATGTGAAAAGAGACTACCTACTGAAATGTAATTTGGAAATAAGAAATTTCCTTTCTGCGATACAAGCTCCTGTTAAGGTGACCACATAAAGAGAGGAATGGCACAGGAATGCACAGGACTGTAGCCAGCAACTGTCTCTGAGATAATTAGAGCATCAAGAAGAAGCATGTTAACTTCTAACTAGGAAATGAAATAGTCAATCATCTGAGTTAAAGACCTATTGTGACTTGAGCGCAATTCAGTGGTACTTAAGCTAATTGTTCATTGTGTTTTTAATAGTATATGATTTTTTT
>NW_005071552.1:0-446 GCF_000277835.1 Geospiza fortis | reverse complement strand
AAATCTTGTGACCAACCGTCGACACTGAACGTCACATAAGAAAGTATAAAAAGGCAAATCAGAACATTTGGGAAAAGTACGAGGATCCAGAAATCAAAATCTGGATCAAGATCAGGGGCACGGGCGAATTTTTCAAGAAGCAAAAGCATGTGTAGCTGACTGCACTTGTGAATGAGCAGCCGCTGGATTTTTGTAATTCTCTTCAGTGCACACAAAAGCCTGGTGCTCTGCTGCTTCATTCTTCGTCTTCTGTGATCTGCACAGGACTTAAGGTGAGCAAGGCAATTCAGCTTTGCTGCTTTTCAGCATCTGTGCTACACGTATGCACTGTGACATCTCTCTGGATCTTTTGCTTTTGCGAGGCTGTAATATCCCTGTGTCTATTTGTCCCAGGGAGGAGGGGGCAGAGAGCACGGCAATCTGACAGCGATTTGCAGGTTAACTAG
>NW_005071551.1:0-446 GCF_000277835.1 Geospiza fortis | reverse complement strand
GAGGGCCTTCTTTAGCTGGTCGAAGGCTTGGGTTGCTTCTTTTGTCCACTGAAGATCCCTGCTCCCTTATGTGATCAGGGCATATAAAGGTTTAACAAGTAACCCATAGTTATAAATCCATAGCCTGCACCACCTGGTCATGCCTAAAAAGGTTCTCAGTTCTTTCACTGTCTGAGGTCTCGGGGTTTGGCATATTGCTTCTTTGCGATCCTGCCCCAAAGTCCTTTGTCCAGCACTCACTTCATAACCCAGGTAAATAACTGTTTGCCTCACCATTTGGGCTTTCTTCTGGGAGACTCGATACCCCTGCAGGCCCAAAAAGTTTAGGAGGCTTACCGTCCAGTCCACGCATGTCTCCTGGGTCTGGGTGGCTATCAGGAGGTCATCCATGTACTGGAGCAACTGCCCTTCTCCTGGTGGAGGTTCCCAAGACTCTAAATCCTTGG
>NW_005071550.1:0-446 GCF_000277835.1 Geospiza fortis | reverse complement strand
CTATTCCTGGTCACATCTCACAGTAGAATGTATTTTCATGGGCGCACTGGCATTGTGCCAGTGTCAAACCATGACACCCCTCATTCCCCTAGGTAGGTGAAGGGACAGATCTGCCTGGGAGGCCCTTACTTATTACATCAAGTTGTCCCTTCCTTCCCAGACAGTCCAGATACACACAAATACAACAGTAACAGTTACCCCTGTTTTGCACTCAGGGATCTTTTGTGACAATTCCGGAGACAGAGCATTCAATTGAGCATGAGATTTGCCTTTTACTAGGCTTGTGCAGTTTGCGGGAGATTCGAATCACACCCCTTGCAGAGTGAGACATCCTCTCCCCTGTTACAGACTACACACAACCTGCAAATCCCTGGGGCTACCAGAATCCTGTCCGTGACACCAATTGATGTAATGATCTGTCCTTATGAACGGGGTTTGTGATGGTT
>NW_005071549.1:0-446 GCF_000277835.1 Geospiza fortis | reverse complement strand
CTTTTCCAACCTAAATGATGCTGTGATCCTACTGAAAAAAATGAGATGTCATGAAAGCCTTCTCCTGAGTTTTCAGTCCCCGTGGAAAAAGGAAGTGAATAGCTGAAGAGATACTAAGTACATGGAGGGCTGCAGGTCTTCAGGGCAAAGTTAATCACAGAAGACAAATGCACATGAGAAAACAAAATGCACGTGAGAAAACAAAATGCAAGAAAGGAATGTTGCTTGGACAGGTGGATTGAGGAGATTTGTGCTCTTCTGGACTCTTCTCCTTCAAGGGCAGCAAAGATCCCATGGCCACAGGCAGGATCTGTGAGTGAGGACAGAGAGGGAGTGTAGACACCTCAAGGCCAGCACTCTTTACATCAGCCAGGATGGTGATACATGCAGGTCTCACCTTACCTGCCAGGTATGTTCATAGAATCATGGAATGGTTTGGACTGGGA
>NW_005071548.1:0-446 GCF_000277835.1 Geospiza fortis | reverse complement strand
TTAAAAAATAAAGAGCTTGCAGAAACCCAGTGTGGCCACCAGCACCCATAAAACATTTTAAGTGAGCACTCATTTAAACACAACCTCTGGCACTCCCAGCTCGCTGGAATAGCAGATTTAGCTCAGTTTCAGATTTACCTGGTTCACATTCACCCAGGGAAGCCTCTTGCCTGTTAAAAGTTTATAAAACCAGACCCAAACCCGCTGCATTTCAGCCCAAATGTTCCTTCTGCATCCGCAAGCCAAAGCCATCCAGTCAAGTGTTTTGTTTTTTTCACTGATTAATTTTAATTTTATTTTTTTCTCAGTAATTAATTTTTCAGGGGTTATCTGAAAGTGCCGCTTGAAAAGAGGAGGGGGAAAGCCAAGAATGGGGGGGGAAAGGAGTTAAAAAAGGAGGAGAGGGAATGGGAAAGGAGAGGGAATGGGAAAAGGAATGGGAAAGG
>NW_005071547.1:0-446 GCF_000277835.1 Geospiza fortis | reverse complement strand
AATATTCAGCCTCAAGCCTCGTTTCATTGTTTAAGCTTTTCCTTACTCCTCCAGGGATATTCATGTCAATGTCTTAATAAGGCAAGGACAACCATTTCCATGCCTGAAAACACCTGCTCAAACTCAGGAAACTGCGCATGAAGTGGGGTAGGACTTGTGTATTTTCTCAGAGGGAAGAAGTGTGGTATTCCTTATTGTTCCTTTTGCACAGTTAACTTTGGCAAGCAATCAATCAGATATTAGCCAAAAAGACAAACATATAACAACCTAATTAAGTGGCTTTGGAAGTACCTGTTGTACTAATTCATAGCTGTATTGTTGCTAACATGCAAAAGTTTCCTCAGAGTTCACTACTGTAGTAGAACATAAGGTAATTTACAGTTAGGATACTGATTAATCCATCTTGATGCAAGTGTTTACGGCCTTCCCAAGTAGTCCTTTAACTT
>NW_005071546.1:0-446 GCF_000277835.1 Geospiza fortis | reverse complement strand
CCAGTGAGGGAGACTCCACCACCTCTCGTGCGATCTGCTCCTGTGCAGTCATCTGCACAACAAAGAAGTTTTTCCTCTTATTCCAATGGAACTTCCTGTGCATTGCCCTATTGCTTGACCCCACCAAGCAGAGCGTGGCTTCATCATCTTGGCATCATCCCTTCAGACACTTACAGACATGTATAAGGTCCCCTCTGTCTTTTCTTCTTAAGGCTGAACAGGCCTGATACCCTCAGCCTTTCCTCACAACAGAGGTGTTCCCATCTCTTAATCATCTTCATAGCCTTCTGCTGGACCTGCTCCACGAGTCCCATGTCTCAGTGGTACTGGGGAGCCCAGAATAGGGCACAGCACTCCAGAAGTGGCTTCACCAGGGCTGAGCAGAGATTCAGGATCACCTCCATTGACCCATAATGCTATTCCTAATGCATCCCAGGATACCATTG
>NW_005071545.1:0-446 GCF_000277835.1 Geospiza fortis | reverse complement strand
ATAGAAATTACATAGAAATCAAATACAAATTACATAGAAATCAAATAGAAATATTTTGGGGTTAATTTGAATTTAAATAGAAACGAAATAGAAATGACATAGAAATGAAATAGAAATGAAATAGAAATAAAATAGAAATTAAATAAAAATTACATAGAAATTGACGAAATAGAAATGACATATTAAATAGGAATTACATAGAAATTAAATGGAAATTAAATAGAAACGAAATAGAAATGACATAGAAATGAAATAGAAATGAAATAGAAACAAAATAGAAATGAAATGGCAATGAAATGGAAATGCAACAGCCCCGGGGCTCAGACCTTGTAGAACATGTCCCGCAGGTCGTCCTTGGGGCTCACCCAGGAGGCCACGGCGTCACAGAAGAAAATGAAATCCTGGGGGGAAAACGGCATAAAAATGGGGGGAAAATCATCAAAAAT
>NW_005071544.1:0-446 GCF_000277835.1 Geospiza fortis | reverse complement strand
ACAAAAAAGATATCAAGCTATAATCTTTCTGTACTTTGAAAGACTGGTGCCAACAGCATCTTCATATGTTCTTCCAGCTATCTGAATTAGAACATCCCAGTGAGGGGAAAAAAAACCAACCCAAAAGATTAGTTCCTTTTTGCAGTTTTGGCTGTAAAGACCCTTTTTAAACAAGTACAATAGTCCCAAACAAAGTTTTGATTGTTTCCCATAGAAAGACATACTGCTGGTGTTGAAAAGGGAAATCCTTTCTTCAATTGTTGAAAACTTTGCAGCAAGTACACCTTAGCTTGGGATTGTTTGGTCCCCAAATCCTCAGTTAAAAAACATTTGTTGCAGTTGTCCGGGAAAAAGTTTTATTTCTGTTATTAGACTAAATATTTGAAAGATTAAGAAACAAAGTTGATTCTGTATCAGTGTAGTAGCTATCCCTTTTGAGTGGGATA
>NW_005071543.1:0-446 GCF_000277835.1 Geospiza fortis | reverse complement strand
AAAATAAATGTATTTCCACTGAAGAAAAGAATCACTAAGTGCTTAAGCAGATAATGTACAAATACATACTTGCACTAGTCCTAACAAGTCAACAAGCAAGAACTCCACTAAAAGTTGGCATCCCAAAGAAAAACAAGAGAAGGATCTGGCACCAAATATTCTCTGCTATCACTTCTCATTAATAAATGAAAATACCTCTCTTGCAGAACAGATTTGAGGTACCAGATTGTGAGTGTAAAAAAATGACTCTAAACCTTTTCTTAGTGCATTACTTGGCTTCAGCTTCATCCTAATACAAATTTTGGCACTGTATCATACGAACAGCTCATAGTAATTCTTATGTGACTTTGCAAATTTTAAAAAGCCTGATTTGTTTACTGCAGAATGAACAGATGATTATCTTTTTCTAAAGCTATTCGTCTTCATGGCTTCTGCTCTCCATTACT
>NW_005071542.1:0-446 GCF_000277835.1 Geospiza fortis | reverse complement strand
GATGAGTGA
Organism: Geospiza fortis; assembly: GCF_000277835.1. Classification (NCBI taxonomy): domain Eukaryota; kingdom Metazoa; phylum Chordata; class Aves; order Passeriformes; family Thraupidae; genus Geospiza; species Geospiza fortis. The sequence goes on along the minus strand of NW_005071542.1, from coordinate 437 downwards.
ACTTAGCCAGGCTAAAACACAGTGTTGGCTTCTTTTCCCAATGTACTTGTGACTTCTTAACAACTGCTTCCTCGACAGAAAGGATATGTTCAGTTGGTTAGAAAGGATATGTTCAGAAGGTACAGTACTTAGTTCTGTATCTAGAAGTAGTGGTTCAATAATCTGAATTGAGGCATCCTCCAGGCACATCTCCTAACACCCATATGGATCAATGGCAGATGTGATGAAAACCCAAGCAGCTGAGAAGGAACAAGCAGGAAAAACAGTCAGGACCTGAGGAAGTGTTTTGCACCAGTAACTCTCAGTGGCTGTGGGTGCTTTTGAGTTTATATCTGCATCAGAATTTACAGATTTGAAGGCACAGTTCTCCAGACTGACTTTTGCCAGCACTTTATCAGTAGCTTTTATGGCATGTGTTGGTCAAACCCTGCTTTGAA
>NW_005071541.1:0-446 GCF_000277835.1 Geospiza fortis | reverse complement strand
TTTTTGTGGGAATTTTTGAGGACTTTTGGGATTTTTTAGGAATGTTGTAAGAATTTTGGGGGAAATGATGGAGAAATTTTGGGAAATTCGGGGTTAATTTTGGGACAATTCTGGGATAATTTTGGTTCCAACATCTTCGTTTTGAGCCCAATTTTGACCGATTTGGGCCGAAATTTTGCCATTTTTGCTCAATTTTGGGGGAATTTTGTGAATTTTGGATTTCTAGGGTTTTTGGGACAATGTCAGGATAATTTTGGTTCCAACACTTTGATTTTGGGCTCAAATTTGGCAGATTTGGGCCGAAATTCTGCAAATTTCTCTCAATTCCGGGTGAGATTTTTTGGGGGGAATTTCAGGGAATTTTGTGGCAATTTAGGGATTTTTTTTAAATTTTGAGATTTTGGGAATTTTTAGGAATGTTGGGGTTAATTTTGGGGTTAATTTTG